>NC_091170.1:20280232-20295931 GCF_040958095.1 Procambarus clarkii
CACACACACACACACACACACACACACACACACACACACACACACACACACACACACACACACACACACACACACACACACACACACACACACACACACACACACACACACACACACACACACACACACACACACACACACACACACACACACACACACACACACACACACACACACACACACACACACACACACACACACACACACACACACACACACACACACACACACACACACACACACACACACACACACACACACACACACACACACACACACAATGATCTCCCAGAGGGTATAGATTCGTTCCTCTCAATGTTTGCCGACGATGCAAAAATTATGAGGAGGATTGAAACAGAGGATGATAGTAGGAGGCTACAAGATGACCTGGATAGACTGAGTGAATGGTCCAACAAATGGCTGTTGAAGTTCAACCCGAGTAAATGCAAAGTAATGAAACTAGGCAGTGGAAACAGGAGGCCAGGCACAGGATACAGAATAGGAGATGAAGTACTTAATGAAACAGACAGAGAGAAAGATCTAGGAGTTGATATCACACCAAACCTGTCTCCTGAAGCCCACATAAAGAGAATAACGTCTGCGGCATATGCGAGGCTGGCTAACATCAGAACGGCGTTCAGGAACCTGTGTAAGGAATCATTCAGAATCTTGTACACCACATATGTAAGACCAATCCTGGAGTATGCGGCCCCAGCATGGAGCCCGTACCTTGTCAAGCACAAGACGAAGCTGGAAAAAGTCCAAAGGTATGCTACTAGACTAGTCCCAGAACTAAGAGGCATGAGTTATGAGGAAAGGCTGCGGGAAATGCACCTCACGACACTGGAAGACAGAAGAGTAAGGGGGGACATGATCACAACCTACAAAATCCTCAGGGGAATCGACCGGGTAAACAAGGACGAACTTTTCAACACTGGTGGGACGCGAACAAGGGGACACAGGTGGAAGCTGAGTACCCAAATGAGCCACAGAGACGTTAGAAAGAACTTTTTCAGTGTCAGAGTAGTTAGCAAATGGAATGCATTAGGAAGTGATGTGGTGGAGGCTGACTCCATTCACAGTTTCAAATGTAGATATGATAGAGCCCAATAGGCTCAGGAATCTGTACACCAGTTGATTGACGGTTGAGAGGCGGGACCAAAGAGCCAGAGCTCAACCCCCGCAAGCACAATTAGGTGAGTACAATTAGGTGAGTACACACACACACACACACACACACACACACACACACACACACACACACACACACACACACACACACACACACACACACACACACACACACACACACACACACACACACACACACACACACACACACACACACACACACACACACACACACACACACACACACACACACACACACACACACACACACACACACACACACACACACACACACACACACACACACACACACACACACACACACACACACACACACACACACACACACACACACACACACACACACACACACACACACACACACACACACACACACACACACACACACACACACACACACACACACACACACACACACACACACACACACACACACACACACACACACACACACACACACACACACACACACACACACACACACACACACACACACACACACACACACACACACACACACACACACACACACACACACACACACACACACACACACACACACACACACACACACACACACACACACACACACACACACACACACACACACACACACACACACACACACACACACACACACACACACACACACACACACACACACACACACACACACACACACACACACACACACACACACACACACACACACACACACACACACACACACACACACACACACACACACACACACACACACACACACACACACACACACACACACACACACACACACACACACACACACACACACACACACACACACACACACACACACACACACACACACACACACACACACAATTGATGAATGAAATGATGAAATGATGTAAAAGATCTCCCAGAGGGTATAGATTCGTTCCTCTCAATGTTTGCCGACGATGCAAAAATTATGAGGAGGATTGAAACAGAGGATGATAGTAGGAGGCTACAAGATGACCTGGATAGACTGAGTGAATGGTCCAACAAATGGCTGTTGAAGTTCAACCCGAGTAAATGCAAAGTAATGAAACTAGGCAGTGGAAACAGGAGGCCAGGCACAGGATACAGAATAGGAGATGAAGTACTTAATGAAACAGACAGAGAGAAAGATCTAGGAGTTGATATCACACCAAACCTGTCTCCTGAAGCCCACATAAAGAGAATAACGTCTGCGGCATATGCGAGGCTGGCTAACATCAGAACGGCGTTCAGGAACCTGTGTAAGGAATCATTCAGAATCTTGTACACCACATATGTAAGACCAATCCTGGAGTATGCGGCCCCAGCATGGAGCCCGTACCTTGTCAAGCACAAGACGAAGCTGGAAAAAGTCCAAAGGTATGCTACTAGACTAGTCCCAGAACTAAGAGGCATGAGTTATGAGGAAAGGCTGCGGGAAATGCACCTCACGACACTGGAAGACAGAAGAGTAAGGGGGGACATGATCACAACCTACAAAATCCTCAGGGGAATCGACCGGGTAAACAA
This sequence comes from Procambarus clarkii, assembly GCF_040958095.1. Classification (NCBI taxonomy): domain Eukaryota; kingdom Metazoa; phylum Arthropoda; class Malacostraca; order Decapoda; family Cambaridae; genus Procambarus; species Procambarus clarkii. The sequence continues at coordinate 20,282,915 of NC_091170.1, forward strand.
GGACGAACTTTTCAACACTGGTGGGACGCGAACAAGGGGACACAGGTGGAAGCTGAGTACCCAAATGAGCCACAGAGACGTTAGAAAGAACTTTTTCAGTGTCAGAGTAGTTAGCAAATGGAATGCATTAGGAAGTGATGTGGTGGAGGCTGACTCCATTCACAGTTTCAAATGTAGATATGATAGAGCCCAATAGGCTCAGGAATCTGTACACCAGTTGATTGACGGTTGAGAGGCGGGACCAAAGAGCCAGAGCTCAACCCCCGCAAGCACAATTAGGTGAGTACAATTAGGTGAGTACACACACACACACACACACACACACACACACACACACACACACACACACACACACACACACACACACACACACACACACACACACACACACACACACACACACACACACACACACACACACACACACACACACACACACACACACACACACACACACACACACACACACACACACACACACACACACACACACACACACACACACACACACACACACACACACACACACACACACACACACACACACACACACACACACACACACACACACACACACACACACACACACACACACACACACACACACACACACACACACACACACACACACACACACACACACACACACACACACACACACACACACACACACACACACACACACACACACACACACACACACACACACACACACACACACACACACACACACACACACACACACACACACACACACACACACACACACACACACACACACACACACACACACACACACACACACACACACACACACACACACACACACACACACACACACACACACACACACACACACACACACACACACACACACACACACACACACACACACACACACACACACACACACACACACACACACACACACACACACACACACACACACACACACACACACACACACACACACACACACACACCACACACACACACACACACACACACACACACACACACACACACACACACACACACACACACACACACACACACACACACACACACACACACACACACACACACACACACACACACACACACACACACACACACACACACACACACACACACACACACACACACACACACACACACACACACACACACACACACACACACACACACACACACACACACACACACACACACACACACACACACACACACACACACACACACACACACACACACACACACACACACACACACACACACACACACACACACACACACACACACACACACACACACACACACACACACACACACACACACACACACACACACACACACACACACACACACACACACACACACACAGCATTGAGAAACTATAGAAATAACAGCACACTTGAAAGCAGAAAAGGATACCGGAGAGCCAGGAATGAATACATGAGGGTGAGAAGACAGGCAGAAGAGCAATATGAAAACGACATAGCAAATAAGGCTATGACTCAACTTAAATTGACGCACAACCACATCAGGAGAAAGACAACAGTGAGGGAACAGGTAATGAAACTGAGGATATGGGCAGACAGATTCACTTCAAACGACTAGAAGTGTGCGTGGAATTCATTAAGAAACTCCAGGACGTCTTCACATTAGAGCAAGGAGAAGTTCCAGAGATAAGAGACGGAATAGTTAAGAAGGTACGACTAGAGGAATTTGAGATTACTAGTGGGGATGTTAGGAAGATTTTCCTTGTGTTGGATGTGACAAAGGCTATAGGCCCAGATGGAATATCACCATGGATACTAAAGGAAGGAGCAGAAGCACTGTGCCTGCCACTCTCTATAGTGTAAAACAAATCACTGGTAACAGGTGAACTGCCAAAAAATTGGAAGACGGCAAACGTATTCCCGATATACAAGAAAGGGGATAGACACGATGCGCTGCACTACAGGCCAGTGCCCCTAACTTGCATACCTTGCAAGTTACTGGAGAAAATTGTGCAAAAAAATATAGTGGAACACCTGGAGCGAAAGAACTTTGTGACACAACACCAACATGGTTTCAGGGATGGCAAGTCATGCCTCACAGGATGAATTGAATTCTACGATCAGGCAACAAGAATCAGACATGAAAGAGAGAGGTGGGCAGACTGCATATTTTTAGATTGGCAGAAAGCCTTTGACACAGTACTACACCAGAGACTAGTACGAAAGCTGGAGATGCAGGCATGACTGAAAGGGAAGTTTCTCCGTATGATAAGGGAGTTCCTAAGTAACAGAAGACAATGAGTCATTGAGAGGGGTGAGGTCTCAGATTGACGGGACGTCACCAGTGGAGTCCCGCAGGGGTTAGTTCCTGGACCCATACTGTTTCTTCTATTCATCTTCCAGATGTTATAGAATCATTCCTCTCATTGTTTGCTGATGATGCCATAATTATGAGGAGGATTTAGACGGAGGAAGATAGTATGAGGCTACAAGATGACCTAGACAGACTGAATGAATGGTCCAACAAATGGCAACTAAAGTTCAACCCGAGGAAATGTAAAGTAATGAAAATAGGCAGTGGAAACAGGACGCCAGACACAGGATATTGAATGGGAGATGAAGTCCTTCATGCAGACAGAGAGAAAGATCTAGTTGATATCACACCAAACCTGTCTCCTGAAGCCCACATCAAAAGAATAACATCTGCAGCGTATGCGAGGCTGGCTAACATCAGAACTGCTTTCAGGATTCTGTGTAAGGAATTATTCAGAACCTTGTACACTACATATGTAAGACCAATCCTGCAGTATGCGGCCACAGCATGGAGCTCGTACATTGTCAAGCACAAGGCGAAGCTTGAAAAAGTTCAGTGGTATGCCACTAGGCTAGTACCAGAACTAAGAGGCATGAGTTACGAGGAAAGGCTGCCGGAAATGCACTTCACGATACTGGATTACTGAAGAGTAAGGGGAGACGTGATCACTACCAAGAAAATTCTCAGAGGAATTGACAGGGTAGATAAAGATAAACTGTTTAACACGGGAGGTACGCGAACAAGGGGATACAGGCGGAAATTGAGTACCCAAATGAGCCACAGGGATGTAAAAAAGAACTTTTTCAGTGTCAGAGTAGTTAACAGGTGAAATGCATTGGACAGTGATGTGGTGGAGGCTGACTCCATACACAGTTTCAAATATAGATATGACAGAGCCCAGTAGGCTCAGGCATCTGTACACCAGTTGATTGACAGTTGAGAGGCGGGACCAACGAGCCGGAGCTCATCCCCCGCAAGCTCAAATTGGTGAGTACACACAGTACTTGTTACTCACAGACAATACTTGTGACATACACACAATACTTGTTTCAAACACACAATACTTGTTTCAAACACACAATACTTGTTTCAAACACTCAATACCTTTCTCACACACGCAATACTTGTCTCACACACACAATGTTTGTCTCACACACACACAGTACCTGTCTCATACACTGAATACTTGATACACACACTCATATAGTACTTGTTTCATTCAAGCAATACTTATCTCACACACACACTCACTTAATACTTGTCGCACACACACAGTACTTGTCTCTAGACGGGTTCCTTGGCGGGACCAAAGAGCCGAAGCTCAACTCCCGCAAGCTCAAATAGGCGAGTACACTCAATACTGGTCTCATACACAATACTTGCCTCACACACTCAATACGTATCTCGCACACACACACACACACAGTACTTGTGTCACACAAGATTCGTATCACTCACACAATACCTGCAACACACACTGTACTTATCACACACTCACGGTACAATACTTGTGCACACATGTCATATACAGAGTACTTGTCACACACACTCACAGTACTTATCATTCACACAATACCTGTCTCATGTCGGAAATTTCTGACACTCCAAACATTAACCCTAGTACGATAAGAGAAATTTATTGAGCTAGAAAATTAAAAATACTAACTCTACTAACCTTTAGCTTCATACAATCAAATTATTACTTATATCGGGGCTGGTATTGCATCAGCCCCCGGCTCCCACGAGAATAAATTATATATATATATATATATATATATATATATATATATATATATATATATATATATATATATATATATATATATATATATATATATATATATATATATATATATATAACTGAAAACTCACACCCCAGAAGTGACTCGAACCCATACTCCCAGGAGCAACGCAACTGGTATGTACAAGACGCCTTAATCCACTTGACCATCACGACCGGACATAATGAGGTGATAGCCGAAGCTATTTGAACCACCCCACCGCCGGCACTCGGATGGTAATCTTGGGCATAGCATTTTACCAAATCACCTCATTCTTTGGGGCACACGTGAGGAACACAAATGCGAACAAGCCTGAATGGTCCCCTGGACAATATGCAACTGAAAACTCACACCCCAGAAGTGACTCGAACCCATACTCCCAGGAGCAACGCAACTGGTATGTACAAGACGCCTTAATCCACTTGACCATCACGACCGGACATAATGAGGTGATAGCCGAAGCTATTTGAACCACCCCACCGCCGGCACTCGTGCCGGCGGTGGGGTGGTTCAAATAGCGGAATTAAATTGATTTAATTCCGCAGACAAATTACATATCTTTTCTATATAAAGTTTGCAATATTTACGATCAGCTGATCCAGTAAAAACAAAGTAATGAACTGGATATCACTTGCCTATGCAGGTAATTCATCTAACATCACTTATATTTAATGATATACACAGTGGGAAATATCGTCAGGAATGATTCCATTTAATAGGAAACCAGAATAAAATATTGTGAATTATACGTCGAATTAATAAATGGTAGGAAATCCAAGTGGCTCGCGCGCCACCATGCTCACTTGCTGAGGGACTTGGCTGGAGAGAGAAGCCATCTCGAGAGTGTCCCGAAGTTGTTTGTTACATCGTAAATTTTTGAGATCATCCGAGCAGTATCGGACAACAAACTTTGTGAACGACTTCAGTCATCATTGAGGACATTGCGTCCGGTTGGGCTAAGTACCAATATACACATTTTGTGGCCATATTATAGTGTTATGATGGGGGTCCAATTGTTACGCCATGCGACAGTAAAAAAAAATCAGTAAGTATTCCCCTTAATCAGTCAATCCTCCTTTCAATGCGTATTAACGTAAACATTTATAGTAATATGGAGATTACATGTTATTAATTTCTCAGACTGGAGTTTGTCTAGGAAGGAGAATCACCTCTTCTTATGGATCACAAGTCTGCTAGGTCAACACAAATAAACAGGATTTGACTGGTGTTGGGAGGCTGTCGGACGTATTCTGCCTGAAAGCTAAAATTTGGTTAATTCATAACTCATTGATTAGAATATATAAATGAAATTTACTAATAATGATTTAATATTCATATAATAGGTAGTCCTAACATTTTTGGTTCTAACCTGCAAAAGATGTGTAAGAAGAATAATCCAAATATTATTGAGAAGTTATACAGTCCACTTCTCTAGCTTTTGATCCAATTAATTATTTACATTATTATTTTACCAAAATATTTTTTGGGAAATTATTCCCCCACATTTTTTATGGTCCTTCGGAACCGGATGCATCAGTACATTAAATTTAAATTACTGGTCCTATAGAATCAGTATAATAAATAAAATAGCAAATTACTAACATTGATAATATTACATCTCTTGATTAAGAGTATTGTCAGGAGTTAGTCTATCTTCAAGTATGTTAATATGTACGGCTGTCAGTAGACCGCCACATTTCATAGCCTAACTCAATCAATTTAAAACTACAATTTAACTACACATCTTGAACCCTGCTAGGCTAAGGCCTGATGTATAAAGTGGCTATAGTATGCCATAGTTAACTGCCCACAACACTGTGTCACATACCTAACACTGAAGTGAGAATATTTAGATCTCCTGGAGCAATTGCTCACAATTTTTATAATAACCCTGTGTTTACACCAGCATTAGACTGGCCACACCATCTAACAATTATTTATTTTGGTGGCAATGATATACATCCAACTCGACTCCCAGCTTAAAATGACCATAAGTCATCTTAGAAATGTTATCAATTCCTTTAAGGAAAATAACTGCACAGTTGTCAGTTCACAGTTCACTTTAGTGAACCCTTGCCAACCAATAAGTAGCAATCGTTGGGAAGTGAGTCCTGAATTTTACAAACGTGCAGCCAACTATATATATTTTTGGCTAAGAAGAAGGGTGAGGTTGGAAGCCACCTACATACATTTCAGCTAGACCATTTCGTGAAATCCTTGCTCCAGACGGAATACACTTATCACGAGAGTCTAGAACACATGTGGTCAATAAATTAATCAATACAATAATCACCACAGGAGATCGTGGCAAGAAAACCAACATTAACTTTAATATATTTCAATGTTCTTTATGTATTTTCTATAACCGTATATTCTTTATAACCATATTTTATATGAACAAACAAAACTACAAAAACCAAAAACAGCACTGCTATAACAATTGCACATTTTTATTATTATTGTATCATATGCCAACCCACATAGGGTAGGATTTCTTAGATTGGAATTCTACTGAATCATGTACAACTCAAGCCTAACCCAGTATTAGTTAAATTTGTTAGGTAGGATTATTACTAGACTAGTGCTGTATCAGATAGTACTACTGGGCACAATTCCTTAACTGTAGCCTCTGTTTAACGCAAAAGTAAAATGTGTACTTGGATGAAAAAACGATTCTTCGCGGCAGGGGATCGTATTCCAAGGACCGAAGGATTAAGGACTTGCCCGAAACGCTACGCGTACTAGTGGCTGTACAAGAATGTAAAAACTCTTGTATATATCTCAAAAAAAAAAAAAAAAAAAAAAAAAAAAAAAGTTAATCAACATCTAATATTGTGCAGACCCTAAGCAGGGTGGGACTCATTCTTTATACGAATTGTGTACTTATATTTTATTGTATAAAATAAAATATATTTTATTGTGTTCATCTTTCAGTGTTACTAGGTGTCACTATACCAACCAAAGGTGAACGAGATGGACTAGCCCTAGGTGCTACCGTAGTGATACCAAGGTACCACTCAAATCTTATATAGTATGTTTAGGTAGTAATCTAACCTCCACAAGAGGTACGATTATATAGCCCAGTGTAGAAATTAAATACTAGGCTATCAATAACCGTACCGACTCCACGTATATATGAACAAGTACTATAGCTGTTAATAATTGCCATATAAGCCCTATAAGGCTCGAACCAATAGCAAACATAGTTACACCGGAAAAGACAAAAATTTTGAGAGGCCTTAAAGGTCACTTGACTAGGCTACTCAACAAATGCCATAGCTGGAAGGAAGTGTATCCAGTTGATATCATGAGGCTAGGACTCTTTTAATCCTAGTTTTAAACCTACTTAGTCGATTGTTATCAGGCATAGGCTTGTTCAGGTTTAAAACTGTACCTGTAAGTAAATAGCCTCCTGCTGATCTGAGCAGATTCATGCCCTGTCGCTTAGTTTGACTAGTAATAAACTGGTAGTAATGGTCTGCCCCTACAAGCATATCAACATTAGTGAGGTGGTCAGACGGTTTCTTACTATCAGCCAATTCAACTCTATTTTTCTGAGGGAATATGGCTGTGTTCCCTAGACCCTTAACATTTAGGTTAAATGGGATTTGATCGACTACTATGGCCTGGACATATCGAACATAACTGCCTAGGCATATTAGTGGATGGACTACGGTGTCCTCTATTAATCATACAACCTGTCCTCTTAAAAAGAACGTCGTTTTTGGCCGTTTGCCCGTATAGCCGAATGTGGACGTAATTTGAAAATGAAAAAAAAAATAATATAAATTTGTTTTTTTTTCAACAACAGTAAGTTAAGGGTCCTCTGATAGGTTAGGTGGGCAGGAAATTCTCATAAAGTTTCAAAATGGTATGAAAAACGTGAATGGACAGAATCCTTTTCTAAGCTGGCAGAGTAAGCCGGACGACTCAAACAGAAAACGGAACAGTACGTCACTTTTGTGAGCCGATTTCATTTTAAATTACGTCCAAATTTGGCCATAGTGCGCATACGAGCCAAAAGTGACGTTATTTTTAAGAGGACGGGTTGAATCATGAACCCTGACAGGTTTAATTTAACCTGTGTTACTGGTTTAGTTTAAGGTTTAATTTAACCTGTGTTACTGGTTTAGTTTAAGTGCCTCTGAAGTCGTCTGTGTGATAAAGGTTGTCTGGGACTCTTGATCAAATAGGCCACGAATGGCGATTTTAGCCCCATTATTCATGACTAGGAGTTGGGCAGTAGGCAATGTTGCATTAACTTCAGATATTGGTGATTGTACGCTGTAATTTTCTCACACCTTGCAGCACTGTACTTGGCTGAAATTTTTATCTCTCACCCTGGGGTTTGAATATTTTGATTTAATAACTATTGCGTGTGAACATTTTGTCAATTTCCACTCTGTTTATCCCCCCTAAGTATTTTATACGTACCAATCATATCCCCCTTCTCCCTTCTTTTTTCTAGTGTCGTAAGGCTCGGTTCTTTTAGGCGCTCTTCATACCCCATTCCTCGTAATGACGGGATGAGTCTTTTTGCAAACTTCTGAACCTTTTCCAGTTTCCTTATGTGTTTTATCAGGTGGGGATTCCATGATGATGAAGCATACTCCGAGACTGGCTTCACATAGGCAGCGTAAAGTGCTCTAAATGCCTTCTCACTTAGGTTTCTGAATGATGTTCTAACTTTTGGCAGTGTACGCTGCTGTCAATATTCTATTTACATGTGCCTTAGGAGCTAGATTAGGTGTTACGTCCACGGCGAAGTCACTTTCTTGAGTCGTCACAGGTAGGCAGTGTCCCTTCATTGTGTACTATCCATTTGGTTTCCTGTCACCTAATCCCATATCCATAACTTTACATTTGCTCGTGTTGAGCTTCAGTAGCCATTTCTTTGACCATCTCTGCAACCAGTATCAAGTACTGTGTGACAAATATTGTGTGTGTGTGTGTGACAAGTATTGTGTGTGTGACATGTATTGTGTGTGTGACAAGTACTGTGTGTGTAGTCACCTATTTGTACTCACCTATTTGTGCTTGCGGGGTTAAGCTTTGGCTCTTTGGTCCCGCCTCTCAACTGTCAATCAACTGGTGTACAGATTCCTGAGCCTACTGGGCTCTATCATATCTACATTTGAAACTGTATGGAGTCAGCCTCCACCACATCACTACCTAGAGCCATTTATTACCTACTCTGACACCGAAAAAATTCTTTCTAACGTCTCTGTGGCTCATGTGGGTACTCAGGGGGGAGTCCATGTTGTAGTCCATCGTGGCTGGGTATCGTCGAACTCTCTGGGGTCAGCAATGTTGTTACGAATCTTACTAGGATTCTAACATACTCCTGATGCTTATATACTTTATTGTCTTGTTCTATAATTAGTATAGTATCCAGTTGTATGATAGTAGACTATTGTATGTTATATATTGTAGCATGCTGTAGTGTGCCTGAGTTGCATTATATTGTATGAGGCTTTTTTGTGCAAGTATTTTCATGTTGGTTTCTTCCGTGTGGGGGGTTGACCATATTTGGATGTGGCCAGTGTGGGAACTGGATGTCAAGTGAGTGGTTATAGTTCAACCTTGATTAATTTTTATTATTGTTTGCCAGTAAATTATATTGAGCCATGTAACAGTATTAAACACTATTAAGATTAATAATGATTTGAATATTAGTACTACATTTTGTTAGTAGAATTTCCACAATAGTTTATGTGGATGTTTAGTTGATATTGTGGTAGGACGCCTGCCCTGAGAACAGACGCTTTGTCAGAGGCGTGGCAGCGTTGATCGGGAGGAGACATGTTTTTAAGTTAAATCAGTGGTTATCGTTATTTTAGCTAATACTTGGTTAATTCTCTGGTTAGATGATTGTGCATTTATTCCATTAAATAATTCATGTGCTGGTGATTATGGTCATTGCTCAATAAGGATTTTTATTTATATTATTGCATGGTAAAGAATATTTCTGGCTATTACCTGTACCATTTAATTGTTATGTTTGTCACTCTTAGCGTAGTTACATTGTTTTCCCAATTTATGCAGTGTTTCCTTTCACCCCCTAGACACCTGTTGGTAAAGCCGATATAATATATATTGATCACTGCAGGAAAAGAACTGTACTAAGTCTCAAGGGTTGTAACAAATGTAATGCACGTTTATGTTACGTTGTTGGGTAGATTAGATACACATTGTTTAGTGAGTTTTCATATTTATTTAGTAGTCCTGGATACAGCAGTGTTGTAGACGTTGAGACGAAGCCTGGAGCAGAGCAGAGAGCTGAATAAGGCCGGAGTCGTGGAGCTCTATGTGGGAGAGCGTGGCGGCTCAGTTCCACCTGTCCCATTGTTCGCGTCCCAACAGTGTTGAATAGTTTATCCTTGTTTACCCGGTCGATTCTCCTGAGGATTTTGTAGGTTGTGATCGTGTCTTCACTTACTCTTCTGTCTTCCAGTGTCGTAAGATGCATTTCCTGCAGCCTTTTCTTGTAACTCATGCCTCTTAGTTCTGGGACTAGTCTAGTGGCATATCTTTGGACTTTTTACAGCTTCGTCTTGTGCTTGACAAGGTATGCGTTCCATGCTGGGTCCGCATACTCCAGGATTGGTCTTACATATATGGTGTACAAGATTCTGAATGATTCCTTACATAGGTTCCTGAACCCCGTTCTGATGTTAGCCAGCCTCGCATATGCCGCAGACGTTATTCTTTTTATGTGGGCTTCGGGAGACAGGTTTGGTGTGATATCAACTCCTAGATCTTTCTCTCTGTTCGTTTCATTAAGTATTTCATCTCCTATTCTGTATTCTGTGTCTGGTCTCCTGTTTCCACTGCCTAGTTTCATTACTTTGCATTTACTCGGGTTGAACTTCAACAGCCATTTGTTTGACCATTAATTCAGTCTGTCTGGGTCATCTTGTAGCCTCCTACTATCGTCCTCAGTTTCAATCCTCATCATAATTTTTACATCATCGGCAAACATTAAGAGAAACGATTCCATACCCTCTAGGAGATAATTTACATATATTAGGAACAGTATAGGTCCAAGGACTGACCCATGCGAGACTCCACTCGTAACGTCTCGCCAATGTGAGACCTCACCCCTCACATTAACTCATTGCCTCCTGTTGCTTAGGTACTCCTTTATCCAATGGAGTACCTTCCCTTTCACTCCAGCCTGCATCTCCAGCTTTTTCAATAGCCTCTTGTGTGGTATTGTATCAAAGGCTTTCTGACAATCCAAAAATATGCAGTCTACCCACCCTTCTCTTTCTTGCCTTAGTTTTGTTGCCTGGTCGTAGAATTCAAGTAACCCCTGTGAGGCAGGACCTGAACCCTTGTTGATTCTGTGTTGAAAAGTTCTTTCGCTCTAGATGCCACACTAGCTTTCTTCACACAATCTTCTCCATTAGCTTGCATGGTATGTAAGTTAGGGACACTGGCCTGTAGTTCAGTGCCTTCTGTCTATCCCCTTTCTTGTATATCGGGACAATGTTAGCTGCTTTCCAAATTTCTGTTCTTCTGCTCCTTCCTTTAGTATCCAAGGGGAGGTTCCATCTCGGCCTATAGCTTTTGTCACATCCAACTCTAGTAAACACTTCATTACTTCCCGCTGGTAATCTCAAACTCTTCCAGTGGTCCCTGGTTAGCTATTCCCTCTCTTATCTCTGGAATTTCACCTTGCTCTAAGGTGAAGACCTCTTGGAATTTCTTATTCAGTTCCTCACACACTTCCTTGTCGCTTTGTAATGAATCCTTATGCCTCTATCCTTAATTTCATAACCTGTTCCTTTACTGTTGTTTTTCTCCTGATGTGGCTATGCAGCAATTTAGGCTTTGTCTTTGTCTTGCTTGTGATGTCATTTTTGTATTGTCTTTCTGCCTCTCTTCTCATCCTGACATATTCATTCCTGGCATTCTGGTATCTTTCTCTGCTCTCCAGTGTCCTGTTATTCCAATAGTTTCTCCATGCCCTTTTACTTTGCTGCTTAGCTAGCCTACATCTCTGATTAAACCATGGGGTTTCTCATCTTCATTTCACTGTTTTCCTTTTGGACTGGGACAAACTTGTTTGCTGCGTCCTTGCACTTCTGCGTGATGTAGTCCATCATATCTTGGGCTGTCTTTTCCCTGAGCTCTGTTTCCCCTGCTATATCTGTTAGGAATTTTCTTATCTCCTCATAGTTTCTCTTTCAATATGCTAACCTTTTAGGTTTCGGTATCCCTCCTCGAGTTCAATATCCCTTCTTTAATCAGGTACTCAAACACCAATACACTGTGGTCGCTCATTCCTACTGGGGTCTCAAAATCAATTTCTCTTATGTCAGAGTTATTCAGAGTGAAGACAAGGTCGAGTCTCGCTGGTTCATCATTTCCTCTCATCCTTGTGGGTTCTCTGACATGCTGGGTTAAAAAGTTTCTAATCACCACCTCCAATAGTCTGGCTCTCCACATATCCTCGCCGGTATGCGGTTCCTTGTTCTCCCAGTCAATCCTTCCGTGATTGAAGTCCCCCATTATGAGCAGGTGGGATCTATTTCTACAGGCAGCAGAGGCTGCCCTCTCAATTATAGTATTAACTGCCATGTTGTTGTTTTCGTACTCTTGACTGGGTCTTCTGTCATTTGGTGGAGGGTTGTATATTACTGCTATTACTATTCTTGGTCCTCCCATTGTCATGGTGCCTGCTATGTAGTCTCTGACCCCCTTATTGCTCGGTATAGCCATCTCCTTAAAACTCCATTCCTTTCTCATGAGTAGGGCCACTCCGCCTCCTCCCCTACCTTCCCTCTCTTTCCTTATTACTGTGTACTCCTGGGAAACACGGCATTCGTTATGATTCCAGAGAGTTTCATTTCAGTGAGTCCGATTACATCTGGGTTCACTTCATGTGCTCTTTCCCTTAGTTCACTTGTCTTGC
>NC_091170.1:20296431-20501431 GCF_040958095.1 Procambarus clarkii
CTCGGCTATCACTTCCTTTTGACGGCCGTGATGGTCAAGCGGATTAAGGCGCCCTGTAGTTACCAGTTGCGTTGCTTCTGGGAGTATGGGTTCGAGTCACTTCTGGGGTGTGAGTTTTCATTCGCATATAGTCCTGGGGACCATTCAGGCTTGTTCGCATTTGTGTTCCTCACGTGTGCCCCAAAGAATGAGGTGATTTGGTGAAATGCTATGCCCAAGATTACCATCCGAGTTGCCGTCGGGGAAGTGGCTCAAATAGCCTCGGCTATCACTTCCTTTTGACGGCCGTGATGGTCAAGCGGATTAAGGCGCCCTGTAGTTACCAGTTGCGTTGCTTCTGGGAGTATGGGTTCGAGTCACTTCTGGGGTGTGAGTTTTCATTCGCATATAGTCCTGGGGACCATTCAGGCTTGTTCGCATTTGTGTTCCTCACGTGTGCCCCAAAGAATGAGGTGATTTGGTGAAATGCTATGCCCAAGATTACCATCCGAGTTGCCGTCGGGGAAGTGGCTCAAATAGCCTCGGCTATCACTTCCTTTTGACGGCCGTGATGGTCAAGCGGATTAAGGCGCCCTGTAGTTACCAGTTGCGTTGCTTCTGGGAGTATGGGTTCGAGTCACTTCTGGGGTGTGAGTTTTCATTCGCATATAGTCCTGGGGACCATTCAGGCTTGTTCGCATTTGTGTTCCTCACGTGTGCCCCAAAGAATGAGGTGATTTGGTGAAATGCTATGCCCAAGATTACCATCCGAGTTGCCGTCGGGGAAGTGGCTCAAATAGCCTCGGCTATCACTTCCTTTTGACGGCCGTGATGGTCAAGCGGATTAAGGCGCCCTGTAGTTACCAGTTGCGTTGCTTCTGGGAGTATGGGTTCGAGTCACTTCTGGGGTGTGAGTTTTCATTCGCATATAGTCCTGGGGACCATTCAGGCTTGTTCGCATTTGTGTTCCTCACGTGTGCCCCAAAGAATGAGGTGATTTGGTGAAATGCTATGCCCAAGATTACCATCCGAGTTGCCGTCGGGGAAGTGGCTCAAATAGCCTCGGCTATCACTTCCTTTTGACGGCCGTGATGGTCAAGCGGATTAAGGCGCCCTGTAGTTACCAGTTGCGTTGCTTCTGGGAGTATGGGTTCGAGTCACTTCTGGGGTGTGAGTTTTCATTCGCATATAGTCCTGGGGACCATTCAGGCTTGTTCGCATTTGTGTTCCTCACGTGTGCCCCAAAGAATGAGGTGATTTGGTGAAATGCTATGCCCAAGATTACCATCCGAGTTGCCGTCGGGGAAGTGGCTCAAATAGCCTCGGCTATCACTTCCTTTTGACGGCCGTGATGGTCAAGCGGATTAAGGCGCCCTGTAGTTACCAGTTGCGTTGCTTCTGGGAGTATGGGTTCGAGTCACTTCTGGGGTGTGAGTTTTCATTCGCATATAGTCCTGGGGACCATTCAGGCTTGTTCGCATTTGTGTTCCTCACGTGTGCCCCAAAGAATGAGGTGATTTGGTGAAATGCTATGCCCAAGATTACCATCCGAGTTGCCGTCGGGGAAGTGGCTCAAATAGCCTCGGCTATCACTTCCTTTTGACGGCCGTGATGGTCAAGCGGATTAAGGCGCCCTGTAGTTACCAGTTGCGTTGCTTCTGGGAGTATGGGTTCGAGTCACTTCTGGGGTGTGAGTTTTCATTCGCATATAGTCCTGGGGACCATTCAGGCTTGTTCGCATTTGTGTTCCTCACGTGTGCCCCAAAGAATGAGGTGATTTGGTGAAATGCTATGCCCAAGATTACCATCCGAGTTGCCGTCGGGGAAGTGGCTCAAATAGCCTCGGCTATCACTTCCTTTTGACGGCCGTGATGGTCAAGCGGATTAAGGCGCCCTGTAGTTACCAGTTGCGTTGCTTCTGGGAGTATGGGTTCGAGTCACTTCTGGGGTGTGAGTTTTCATTCGCATATAGTCCTGGGGACCATTCAGGCTTGTTCGCATTTGTGTTCCTCACGTGTGCCCCAAAGAATGAGGTGATTTGGTGAAATGCTATGCCCAAGATTACCATCCGAGTTGCCGTCGGGGAAGTGGCTCAAATAGCCTCGGCTATCACTTCCTTTTGACGGCCGTGATGGTCAAGCGGATTAAGGCGCCCTGTAGTTACCAGTTGCGTTGCTTCTGGGAGTATGGGTTCGAGTCACTTCTGGGGTGTGAGTTTTCATTCGCATATAGTCCTGGGGACCATTCAGGCTTGTTCGCATTTGTGTTCCTCACGTGTGCCCCAAAGAATGAGGTGATTTGGTGAAATGCTATGCCCAAGATTACCATCCGAGTTGCCGTCGGGGAAGTGGCTCAAATAGCCTCGGCTATCACTTCCTTTTGACGGCCGTGATGGTCAAGCGGATTAAGGCGCCCTGTAGTTACCAGTTGCGTTGCTTCTGGGAGTATGGGTTCGAGTCACTTCTGGGGTGTGAGTTTTCATTCGCATATAGTCCTGGGGACCATTCAGGCTTGTTCGCATTTGTGTTCCTCACGTGTGCCCCAAAGAATGAGGTGATTTGGTGAAATGCTATGCCCAAGATTACCATCCGAGTTGCCGTCGGGGAAGTGGCTCAAATAGCCTCGGCTATCACTTCCTTTTGACGGCCGTGATGGTCAAGCGGATTAAGGCGCCCTGTAGTTACCAGTTGCGTTGCTTCTGGGAGTATGGGTTCGAGTCACTTCTGGGGTGTGAGTTTTCATTCGCATATAGTCCTGGGGACCATTCAGGCTTGTTCGCATTTGTGTTCCTCACGTGTGCCCCAAAGAATGAGGTGATTTGGTGAAATGCTATGCCCAAGATTACCATCCGAGTTGCCGTCGGGGAAGTGGCTCAAATAGCCTTGGCTATCACTTCCTTTTGACGGCCGTGATGGTCAAGCGGATTAAGGCGCCCTGTAGTTACCAGTTGCGTTGCTTCTGGGAGTATGGGTTCGAGTCACTTCTGGGGTGTGAGTTTTCATTCGCATATAGTCCTGGGGACCATTCAGGCTTGTTCGCATTTGTGTTCCTCACGTGTGCCCCAAAGAATGAGGTGATTTGGTGAAATGCTATGCCCAAGATTACCATCCGAGTTGCCGTCGGGGAAGTGGCTCAAATAGCCTCGGCTATCACTTCCTTTTGACGGCCGTGATGGTCAAGCAGATTAAGGCGCCCTGTAGTTACCAGTTGCGTTGCTTCTGGGAGTATGGGTTCGAGTCACTTCTGGGGTGTGAGTTTTCATTCATATATATATATATATATATATATAGAGAGAGAGAGAGAGAGAGAGAGAGAGAGAGAGAGAGAGAGAGAGAGAGAGAGAGAGAGAGAGAGAGAGAGAGAGAGAGACAGAGAGACAGAGAGAGAAAGAGTGAGAGAGAGTGTGTATTGCGTGTATGGTGTGGTGTGTATGTGCGTGGTGTGTGTGTATGGGGAGTTTAAAAGGAGAGATAGGGAGGAAGGGGGAGAGACACTGAAGAGATCTCTTTATGTATGCCTGGGGAAAGGAGGGGGAGGAGGAGGGTGAGAAAATATAGGTATGGTCAGTGGTCAACTGTGTCAAAAGCGTTTATTTGGCCGTTTCTCATGCAGGGTGAGGGGGGAGGGAGTGTTTTGGGAAAGATGGAGTTGGAAAAAGGGGGTGGGGAGGTTATCCTGTGACTGATATAATGTCTCTCATAAGTAAAAACCTTTCATATTTTTTTATTTACTCCAACCTTTACTGTACTCACCTAGTTGTACTCACCTAGTTGTGTTTGCGGGGGTTGAGCTCTGGCTCTTTGGTTCCGCCTCTCAACCGTCAATCAACTGATGTACAGATTCCTGAGCCTACAGGGCTCTGTCATATCTACATTTGAAACTGTGTATGGAGTCTGCCTCCACCACATCACTTCCTAATGCATTCCATTTACTAACTACTCTGACACTGAAAAAGTTCTTTCTAATGTCTCTGTGGCTCATTTGGGTGCTCAGCTTCCACCTGTGTCCCCTTGTTCGCGTCCCTCCAGTGTTGAATAGTTCATCCTTGTTTACCCGGTCGATTCCCCTGAGGATTTTGTAGGTTGTGATCATGTCCCTTCTTACTCTTCTGTCTTCCAGTGTCGTAAGGTGCATTTCCCGCAGCCTTTCCTCATAACTCATGCCTCTTAGTTCTGGGACTATTCTAGTAGCATACCTTTGGACTTTTTCCAGCTTCGTCTTGTGCTTGACAAGGTACGGGCTCCATGCTTGGACCCGCATACTCCAGGATTGGTCTTACATATGTGGTGTACAAGATTCTGAATGATTCCTTACATAGGTTCCTGAACGCCGTTCTGATGTTAGCCAGCCTCGCATATGCCGCAGACGTTGTTCTCTTTATGTGGGCTTCAGGAGACAGGTTTGTGTGATATCAACTCCTAGATCTTTCTCTCTGTCTGTTTCATTAAGTATTTCATCTCCTATTCTTTATCCTGTGTCTGGCCTCCTGTTTCCACTACCTAGTTTCATTACTTTGCATTTACTTGGGTTGAACTTCAACAGCCATTTGTTGGACCATTCACTCAGTCTATCTAGGTCATCTTGTAGCCTCCTACTATCATCCTCTGTTTCAATCCTCCTCATAATTTTTGCATCATCGGCAAACATTGAGAGAAACGAATCTATACCCTCTGGGAGATCATTTACATATGTGTTTACTTGTGTGCTTACCTAGTTGTGCTTGTGGGGGTTGAGCTCTGGCTCTTTGGTTCCGCCTCTCAACGGTCAATCAACTAATGTACAGGTTCCTGAGTCTATTGGGCTCTATCATATCTACATTTAAAGCTGTGTATGGAGTCAGCCTCCACCACATCACTTTCTAATGCTTTCCATTTGTCTACTACTCTGACACTGAAAAAATTCTTTCTAACGTCTCTATGGCTCATTTGGGCACTCAATTTCCATCTGTGTCCCCGAGTGCGGATGCCCCGTGTGTTAAAAAGTCTGTCTATCTACCCTATCAATTCCTATGAGAATCTTGTATGTGGTGATCATGTCTCCTCCAACTCTTCTGTCTCCCAGTGACGTGAGGTTTAATTCCCGTAGCTCATACCCCTCAGTTCAGGTAATCGACTGATGGCAAACCTTTGAACCTTTTCCAGTTTAGTCTTATGCTTGACTAGATACGGACTCCATGCTGGAGCCGCATACTCCAGGATTGATCTGACATATGTTGTATATAATGTTCTAAAAGATTCCTTACACAAGTTTCTAAAGGCCGTTCTTATGTTAGCCAACTTGGCATATGCCGCTGATGTTATCCTCTTGATATGAGCTTCAGGGGACAGGTCTGGCATGATATCAACCCCCAGCTCTTTCTGTCTTTGACTCTTAAAGTATTTAATCTCTCAAACGATTCCTTGTATCTGGTCTCCTGCTCCCTACACCTATCTTCATTACGTTACATTTGTTTGGGTTTAACTCTAACAACCATTCCTGCAGCTTGTCCAGGTCTTCTTGAAGCCTCAAGCTTTCCTCCTCTGTCTTAATCCTTCTCATAATTTTGGCGTCGTCAGCAAACATTGAGAGGAATGAGTCTATACCCTCTGGGAGATCATTTACGTATATCAGAAACAGGATAGGTCCAAGTACAGAGCCCTGTGGGACTCCACTGGTGACTTTACGCCAATCTGAGGTCTCATCCTTCACTATAACTCTCTGCTTCCTATTGCTTAGGTACTCCCTTATCCACTGGAGCGCCCTACCAGTTACTCCTGCCTGTTTCTCCAGCTTATGCATCAGCCTTTTATGGGGTACTTTGTCAAAGGCTTTCCGACAATCCAATAAAATGCAGTCCGCCCACCCTTCTCTTTCTTGCTTAATCTTTGTCACCTGACTGTAGAATTCCATTAAGCCTGTACTGCAAGTTTTACCCTCCCTGAAACCCATGTTGATGGGTTGTCACGAAGTCCCTTCTCTCCAGATTTATTACTAGGTTTTTTTCACGATCTTCTCCATCACCTTGCATAGTATACAAGTTAAGGACACTTGTTGCAGCCTCAATGGGTCGCAACCAGGTACTTTTCTGGTGGTACAAAAGTTCTGATATCCGGCCCCAAGTTAGTAGAGGCTTTCAAGGGGTGAGCTCAGTAATGCAAGTAAAACAAAAGGGAGAGGTACATTAAATACAACAGGTCGTCACTTTATCCATGTATAATTATTTTTCCCATCACCATATATATATAAAACTCTTCAACGGAAGTATTACTACACTATATGTACATCAACATCTCTCTCAGAAGACACTAAACACTAGGCGAAGCTCAATCGATGCAGTCTTGTACCTTGTTTCCTCATCCGTGGTACTACTCTCCGCAGGTACCGGGAAACAACAATGAGTCTACCCTGGCCACGGGCCAGCCAAACCACAATTCTCCTAAGTGTCTCTTCGTGAAGGCCCACAACCACAGTCCAGCCTGTTGCTGGGAGGTACCAATCAGCCTCGCTATTGGGCAACGTCACTTGCAGATACCAGGGTAGCGAGCCCCAGGCAGGAGCGTCGTGCAACTCGCTGGTTACTCTCCTCTTCAGCACCTTAGTCAGTTGTCTCTTCTACCAGCCAGCCCCGGGTACGGCGAATCCCGTCACTGCCACTCCACAGGCAGACAGCAGAACACTTTACAGTTCTCTTCCGGTGGCGGCTCACTGCTTCTGTAAAGCAAACAGGTGTAGAGACCTTGGCTGCCTTGGGTAGAATGCTTGTCCTTGTATCACAGCAGGCCTACGGTGACTATGAATACAGACACGTCATCAGTACATTGGGACATTACATGGGACCACTAGGACATGTCACTTACTGGCTTAGACACAAATGTACACCTTTTCGCTCAATAGATGGCGCTGATTGTCCATGTTTTTTTTTGGGTGGGAGGGGGGGGGGGGGTTCAGGAGCGGACTCACAGATGGCGTTGACGTCACTGCTCCGAGCTCTGACGATGGACTTGGCTTCGTAACACCTCCCCACCAAAAAGGAATTTGGTTTGGGTTTCAAAAACAAAGAAAACAAACCAAATTAGTGTGTTAGTACAAACCCAAACAGAAGCAACAAACAGACGCACATAAACAATGGACTGATGTGACGAGGATGTCTTGTCTGCAAAACTGCCTTAACAGGAGAATCAGGCACAAGGAAAGCTTGAAGATCATAGGCAATGACCTGCCCGATGTGACTTCCAGAAACCTTACTGGGATGCCCGTTAGAGGCACAATTATCTCGCGTGTCTTGGGTAAGGATCTGCATAGGCTCGATCTGGGGTGAGTCGACACCTCCCTGTGTCGTGGCACCTCTGGTGGCTGATCGCAGAAGGCCTTTCTTGTACCGGTCCGGCAGTCCTTCAGGGAGATGGAAACCTGGAATATAGGCGACTGATAATTTAGAGTAACAGCGATAGTTTTTAATTCGGTACTTACAACATAACCGCTTACTAGGCCCACACCTAGTCCCAACAGGGCTGCTTGTACATTGAAGACGGTGTTTGCTCTTCCACCGTCAGGTCGACCAACGTTCCGTATAATGTTGAATCCATGCTCAGCAATTACGCGGGGGGTGTCAACATATCGGGAACAGTCACTCATTAAAACATTTCTCCTACTCTCTTTATCATCAATCAACTTCCGGGTCCCTTCTTCGACTGCAATACTCACAGGGCGAGTCTCTAATCCCTGGTGTCTCTCCACGATGTTCATAGGAGCCATTATCTGACGGTTTGTCCACTGGTCCTTGCTTAGAACACACACGAGAATAAAACAAAATACTGCCGAGAAACATTTGGCTAACTTAGGAATAAGTTTCATGAGCCTGTAATGTCCATAGCCGGTTATATCCATTAGCCTGGCTTGGATCAAAGAGGGCACTAGAACCTGCACACATACCTCACATACCTCTGACGTCTGGGGAATCTCTGGCCAGTTCAGTGAACATTGTACCTTGCCATACCGCAAGTACTCATCTGTCGTCACTCCAGACTCTTGGGTATCCGTGGGTGCTTGTACATGAGGCCCCTCTTCTTGCTCAGTCGCTTCTGTCACTGTAGCCTCATGTTTCTCGTCGGGAGAAGAGTCAGCGGAATCTGTTGGAATGCTCTCGATCTGTTGGGTAGAGGAAGAATTAAACAAGTTATATACTTTCAAGTCTGCCTGTACCTGGGTATTAATGTGTCCTGCTGTCACCTCAGACCTTATTGCTGCTCCGGCTGGCTCGTCCACAATCTTGAGGCGATCGTAGTTCCAACCTGTCACCAAGTCGTTGGCTAGAACTACATCTATCCCAGCTATAGGCAGGGTATCAACTGCTGCCAACGTGCATGTGCCACTGAAGTAGGGCGAGTCTAGGTGCACTTGCACTAAGGGGGCAACGTACCACGTCAAAGGAAACCCAACTAGGACAACCTTTTGTCTCCCATCAACACTCATTCCCTCAGATAACGAGTCTCTCACAATCAGGGACTGGGCTGCTCCACTATCTCTGAGCACTACAACTGATCTACCAGAATGATCACTCGCAACATACCCGCCTGAAGTGTGAGGGGTAAACAATCCTGGCCCTTCTCTACACTTCATAAGAGACTGGGTTCCAGCTGGTGGCGTCACACAACCCATCAGCATTACTTCCCTATGTGGGCCGTTACTTCTTCTGCCTCGGCACTTAGCAGCAATGTGTCCTCTCTGCTCGCAAGTCCTCCACGCTACGTTCCTCCTCGGACTACGGTGTTTTGGACTGCTAGGACTAGTCCTTCGGGGACTACCTGTGGTCGTCTTCATGGCACTTTGTGGGACGGGTCTCTCTTCTTCTTGACGAGATTTACCGAACAGACGTGGGTAACTCTTCGGGACATACCTAGAAGAGGACCGATGCGTTAAGATGTACTCCTCAGCCAGAGTGGCAGCCGCACTCAAGGTGTCTACCTGCTGTTCTTCTAGATATGTCTTGAGATCTCCAGACAGACACTTCTTAAAGTCCTCCAACAAAACGAGCTGCTCGAGTTGTTCTTTGGTGTTTACCTTCCGAGATGCACACCACTCCTAAAAAAAGCCGTTCCTTGATGTTCACAAACTCGGTGAACGTGTGCTCTGGGGTCTTCTTCAGGTTCCTGAACTTTTTCCTAGAAGCTTCAGGCGCCAACTGATAAGCCATGAGCACTACCTTCTTCACCTTGTCGTAATCACTAGTCATCAAGGGACAACGTGGAGTAGGCAATTTGAGCCATCCCAGTCAAGACGGACTGTATCATGATGGCCCAATTCTCCTTTGGCCAATCCATAGAGGCAGCAACCTTCTCGAAGGCAGCGAAGAACTTCGAAACTTCCTTTTCGTTGAATTTTGGGACCATCTTTATATTTCTTACAGGATCGAAACTACTTGTTTCCTTTGTTTTCCTCTGACCGCCTAATCGCAGCATTTTTCTAATCGCATTCGTGTAGTCTTTCCTTCTCCTTTTCTTCTAATTCCAAACGTTTCATTTCCATTTTCTTCTCTTTCAAAGCCATCTTCTTTTCTATATCCTTTTCTTTCATTGCCATTTCCTTTTCTTTCATTTCCCGTTCTATTTCTAATTTCTTCCACTCTATCTCACGATTTATTTCTAAAGCACGCATTTTTACAGTTAGAAAGCTTATATTCAGCTCACCCGCATCACTTTCACCATCACGACCTTTATCTTCCTGTTCAGTGGAAGCCACTACACTTTGCACTCTGTGCCTCGCTTTCCTGCTTCTCCCCGGCCTTTAAGTGCTTATGAACCTTCGATAAGATTTCGACACGGGAAACACTCTCACGTATTTTGATCTCTAGATAGGCACTCACCAGCACAAGTTCTTGCTTTCCCAGATATTTCAATCTAGCAAGACAGTCTTCCTTGTTCAGAAATTCCTGAACATCGTCCAGATCCTCGATGGTCACTCTCTCTGCCATTTATCACCTAAGTGGGGCACAAGCACTTAACACACCGCTTCACTTGACACTAGGCACTTATAATCAAGCACCACGCTCGCCAATACTGCACTTAATCACACTGAGCACCGCACATGTAACGTTCTCAAAAACAGGGGAATTATTCACAGGGGATTCCACTACGTCACCACCCCTGTTAAACGTACTTGACAAGAGGTCGGATCCCGCTGGGGATGCCAATTATGTTACAACCTCAATGGGTCGCAACCGGGTTCTTTTCTGGTGGTACGAAAGTTCTGGTATCCGGCCCCAAGTTAGTAGAGGCTTTCAAAGGGTGAGCTCAGTAATGCAAGTAAAACAAAAGGGGGAGGTACATTAAATACAACAGGTCATCACTTTATCCATGTATAATTATTTTTCTCATCACCATATATAAATAAAACTCTTCAACGGAAGTATTACTACACTATATGTACATCAACGTCTCTCAGAAAATACTAAACACTAGGCGAAGCTCAATCGATGCAGTCAGGTACCGTGTTTCCTCATCCGTGGTACTACTGTCCGCAGGTACCAAGAAACAACAATGAGTCTACCCTGGCCACGGGCCAACCAAACCACAATTCCACTAAGTGCCTCTTTGTGAAGGCTCACAACCACAGTCCAGCCTGTTGCTGGCAGGTACCAATCAGCCTCGCTGTTGGGCCACTTCACTTGCAGATACCAGGGTAGCGAGCCCTAGGCAGGAGCGTCGTGCAACTCGCTGGTTACTCTCCTCTTCAGCACCTTAGTCAGTTGTCTCTTCTGCCAGCCATTCCCGGGTACGGCGAATCCCGTCACTGCCACTCCACAGGCAGAGATCAGAACACTTTACAGTTCTCTTCCGGCGGCGGCTCACTGCTTCTGTAAAGCAGACATGTGTAGAGACCTTGGCTGCCTTGGGTAGACTGCTTGTCCTTGTATCACAGCAGCCATATGTTGACTCTGTGAATACAGACACGTCATCAGTACACTGGGACACTACATGGGACCACTAGGACATGTCACTTACTGGCTTAGACACAAACATACACCTTTTCGCTCAATAGATGGCTCTGATTGTCCATGTTATGTGAGGGGGGGGGTTCGGGAGCGGACTCACAGATGGCGTTGACGTGTTTGCTCCGTGCTCTGACGATGGACTTGGATTCGTAACAACACTGGCCTGTAGTTCAGTGCCTCTTGTCTGTCACCCTTTGTGTGTGTGCGTGTCACGAGGACCCCATATATGTTACACTTCTACCCGGAATGAGCGACTTTGAGATTTTAAATATTATGATATACTGAAGAAGATTTTTATTATAATTTACCTCACTCTGTACATCAGATAACTGACAGAATCATACCCACTAGCAAAAGCCGTTCTGTTCACACAACTAGGTGAGTATATAATGATATACTTATTTTGAGATTCATCGGTTGATCCATCGTCTCTCCACGTGGTGTGGAGTCCACTCTGTCCACTAAGTGCCAGTGCATTGGTGCTGGTGGTTGTTTCAATATGCTGTATCGTTTTGTCTGTTGTGTTACCGTTCACTAATTTACTGTATCACTGTTCACTATAGTTCAGGTATACGTAGATACAAATATGTAAACATAGGCCTCCTGGCCCTATGCTCACACGTGGTCTGGAGCTGGTGTGGCCTGCAAACACTGAGTTGTGTGAAGGAGAACTTTTGGCCTGCAAACACTGAGCTGTGCGAAGGAAAACTTTTGGCCCTTTAAACACTGAGTTGTGCGAGTGAGAGCCCTTGGCCTTTAAACACTGAGCTGTCCTATTGAGAACTCTTTGCCTGCAAACACTGAGCTGTGTGGGTGAGAGGTCGTACCTGCAAACAAGAGTCAAAAGTCTTTCTGCTACGGTATCATCCCGAGTAAAAACGAATTGTGATTATCAAGCATTAATTTAAATGTTTTAGATATTCCTTGTCTCATCAAGGGCTTTTCAATACCTAATAATTTGGAGGATCCACACATCTTTCAAAGTTATAATGTAATTTACCAGCACAACCTTCTGAAATTCTAGTACTTATCGGAATTATTTGGTCAAAAGTATCAACAAGTGTTGTTGGACTACCAAAAATTCAAGTTTTGTATTACTGAATCAGCCCTAATGACATTTAAAAAAATCGGAAATGTAACTCAAGAAATACACCCAACCTAACCTATCCAAGCAATTCCAGGCCTAATACATGCAATATTATGTCAAATATTGTACATATTTGCTATACTAGGCTTAAGAATGTTTAAGTTAGGTTTTGGCTTTTTTCTTGTATTCTAGCATATTAATTGGACAAAACGTAAATTTTCTGGAGGGGAGAAAATTGCGTACGTACCAACAGTGCATATTGGTACATACGCGAAAATGTTTGCTCCAAGTACTGTAAGTTTTTGAGGATGTGTTGATTCACAAGGAACAGAAGTTATAACTTCATCAAGCTACAATGTTGAAAAAAAAAAAATTCTAATTGTTAAAAAAAAACAACAACGTGGAATCACCTACCAGTTGAAGCTGTCAGCCTTCAAACACCCAACCTAAACACAACACTGTAAAAGAAATAACCCGCTCTCGCACAAGACAGCACATATATGACTTAATGCTTAAAGTCAATATGTTGAATATGAATTAGTACATATTATTATAGTCTGTGGGTTGGTTGGTGTTGTCGTCGTTGATCCTTCTCTACGGACAACCCAAGCCACAACTCGGTAGAGTGCTTACACTTCACTAGATCACCCTTGGCACTTCTGGCTCTTGGAGAGGGGCTCAACGTCACACGTTTAGGGGATGCGGCTCCAACACTTAGCCTCGTTGTCACGTGCACACACCCACTCGAGCCGCTATGACTCCCCACTCTCTCCTTATGAGATATAATCTCCTCAATCCCCTTTTGACTTATCAGTATTACCTTCTACCCTGTCCACAGCAGTGGTTCTTGGTTCTTTCTCTCTTTCTCTCTCCTTCTTTACTACCTCCTGGGAAGCCTCACTAGGACAAGGGCAAACACCAGCAAATTGGGATACATTTACTGGACAAAGCACATACACGATACATACACACATATAATAATAATGAATCCTATACTCTATAATATCACAATCAGGTTGCACTCCAACACCATCAGAACTCTATTATCAGCTTATCAAGTGGTATCCTATCTCCTGGTTCACCACCTGATACTATCAACCTCCTCAAGTTGATCAAGTCTACATACACTGTTGCACCACCAGCAAGATAATACATATATAGAAAATCAGCATTTGAATGCAATAACATATATCAGTACAAATGTTCATTGATACACAACAATGATCAATCGATCACTGTCAGTCCTGGAACGCATACATCTGTAGGTAATCCAGCCTACGACTGTAACTCTAAACTTCAGTGTAAAAAAACTCCTTGACATAAGAATACCAACAATCACTCACCTCTCACTGTGTCTTGCACGCTACTGACAACCAAACACTATCAACTCCCTACAAGTAATCCACCAGAACTTCCCTTCCACCTCTGGAAGTTCACTACCCTAATATCCTTAGGTTCTTCCGGGCTTCACTACCAGGATCCTCTGCAGCTCCTCCAGGCTGCTATCATGAAGTTTCCTTGAGTAACTACGGTGCTTCACCCTTCTGCTAGGTTCCTCCACAGCTCTCTTGGCTGCTACACCACCTCTACAGAAGCACATGACACTCCTCTTCACTGCTTCTCCTCACAGCTCGAGGTCCTCTGCTTCACTACCTTGGAGTCTCATCAATTACTTCATCTAGGCTGACTTCGAAGTTCTCAGCCACTTCTTCCCCAAAGAACAAACCTGCAACCCATCGACACTCCAATAAAATGTTCCCCTTTAACACATAAACAAAAAATATTCACACAATATGTTTGCCTCAAACCTCTATCTGTTCTCTACATACAGTGAGAGTGGACTCCCCCGTTTTGGGCGGGTCCATACTCCACCTTGCCTGGCGGCGGTCCTCACTCACTGGGAGGGTCTTCCTCCGTCAGGAGCCAGGCTCCCTCAGTCGTCGGTCAGAGCTCAGAGGGGATGGACGTCGCTCCGTGGTCCTCCCTCTTCACTCTCCTATTTCAGGCTTTCTGCCTTATTAAAACATGTCTAACTTATAAATAAACATTGCTACTGTCGCTGGGCATATGACCAACTACAAGCAATCACAATGAACTGGCGTATATCGTGCTTACCACAGATTAACTGATCGAGGGCGCTTTCCCTCTGACGGCGTCTGGTCAGGGCACTCCACACAGCCCACGAAAATGCCTCTGAGGAGCTTATTGAACTCTGCTCGTCGACCACTACTTGATACCACAACGTTCCCAGCTCGGTTCCACAGCTGGCACGTCTACACACTTCTCTTCTCTTCGAGATATATCACTAGGGGTTCCCTTCTGGCGGGAGCTCACGGAGCGCAGCTTCCCCCTGCGATGTCTGGCACTCAAGTGAGGTCAAGGTCCTCCGGAAGCGAGCCTCACGCCTCCAGCAAAATGTCCACATCTCCTAGCCAGTCCTTTATCTGTTTTCTTCTTCATTGCCCATAATCTCAAACTGTTACACATATCCAAGCAACTATTTTACATATGCGTTATCACCTCAATATTCGCTAGACCTTCTAATCAGGTCAGGCTTGATGAATAACTCTCAAGGAGGGAGACTCGTTTCTCCTGTAGGCTGAGATCATAACACTCCCCTCCCCTTATTTTTGAGAGTTATTCTAGTGGCTAGGCTCGAGATAACGCATCAGCCACTACATTGTCTCGCCCTCTTATGTGCGTTATCACCAGGTCATACTCTTGGAGAGATAAAAACCATCTGGTTAATCTCTGGTTTGCATGCTTCATTTTCTTCAGGAAAACTAGGGGATTATGGTCTGTATACACCGTTACTGGGTGTCCTCCCCCACTCACATACACTTCAAAATGTTTCAATGCCATCACCAGGGCCAAAGTCTCTTTCTCGACTGTACTGTACGACCTCTGGTGCTTAACGAACTTCTTCGAGAAGAAGGACACGGGGCGGTAAATTCCATCATTCTGCTGCGTCAGTACAGCTCTGGCCCCTATATCACTGGCATCTACAAATAGCGTAAACGGCGCTTCAAAATCTGGCGACACTAGTACAGGTGCCTCAGTCAACAGTCTTTTGGTCTTCTCAAACGCTTCTTGTGCTGTTCCATTCCACTCCCACTTCTTGCTCTTTGATAGCAAACTCGTCATAGGAGCAGCTATGGTGGAGAAATTTTCACAGAACTTCTGGTAATACCCAATCATACCGAGGTATCTCAACAATTCTTTCTTACTCCTGGGCACCGGGAAGTTGTCAATGGCCTCCACCTTTGTTCTTACCGGAGCAACCTCGCCTTGCCCTACTATATATCCAAGGTACTCCAGGCGGGCTCTCCCGAACTCGCTTTTTGCCAAGTTGATCGTCATGTTGGCCTTCTTCAACCGATCGAACAAATCTAAAAGTCGATCCACGTGATCCTTCCAGGAATCAGCGAACACCACAATATCATCGATGTACACTGCACATCCAGTCGCGCCTTGTAATACCTGATTCATTACTCGTTGAAAACAACTACCACTATTCTTCATTTCGAACGGCACCACTTTATATTGGTACAAGCCGTCGGGTGTCACGAACGCTGAGATCCTCTTGGCCTCCTCGGACAGGGGAATCTGGTAGTATCCCTTCAGCAGGTCTATCTTCGAGACATACCGTGCACTCCCAATCCGATCTATGCAATCGTCAATGCGCGGTATCGGAAACGAGTCAGCGACCGTGACTGCATTCACCTTCCTATAATCGGTGCAGAACCGGTACGTGCCGTCACTCTTCTTCACGAGGAGGCACGGCGAACTCCAGTCACTGTCGCTAACCTCTGCCAAGTCGTTATCTAGCAGATACTTCACTTCTGCTCTCATTGCCGCCGCTTTCTCCGGGTTAACTCTATAAGGGTGCTGCTTGATGGGCTCAGCACTCCCTACATTCACTTCATGCACCGTTCCGCGGTGTCTTCTAGGCACGTCAGTGAATAACGACTTATTCCTCCGTAGGATCTCCACTAGCTCCTGGCGTTGGTCATCCTCCAAATGACCCAAACGCTCACCTATCTTGGCCAGGCTTTCTGTATTTGATATCTTCGCGCCATCGGCCCTCTCTAACTTACAGTTCTCCTCTTCTATCCCTTTGCCATCTCCTACACAAAGCACAGTCGCCTGCAATGGGGTTTCCATCGGTTCTTCATCGCCTAGAGGCTTATCTCTGTCATAGTACCTCTTCATCATGTTCACGTGGCAAACCTGTGACTTCCTCGGACGATCTGGCATGTGGATTACATAATTCACATCCCCTAATGCCTTCTGGATGGTATATGGTCCACAAAATCTCGACTCGTATATACTTCCTTTTACCGGTAGCAGGACTAACACCTGATCTCCTTGAAATTTCCTGCCCTTCGCCTTCCTGTCGTGGTACCTTACCATCTCTGCCTGGGATGTCCTCAAATTTTCCTTGGCCAAATCTCTGGCCCTAGAGAGTCGCTCTCTAAAAGTTTTCACATATTGTCCCACGTCCACCTTAGGCCTATCCACGGTGAGCTGCTCCTTCAGCGCGCCCACTGGGCTCCTCACGGAGTGTCCGTACACCAGTTGAAATGGGGTGAATCCGAGTGATTCTACTACCGCATCCCTGATGGCGAACAACACGGATGGTAATGCCTCGTCCCAACTACTCCCTTCCTCAGCGCAGTATATCCTCAACAAGCTCTTCAGCGTTCCATGGAAACGCTCCAACGCTCCCTGCGACTGAGGGTGATACGGTGACGAGCGCACTTGCTCTACCCTCCATCCTCTCACAGTTTCCCTAAACAACTTCGACTGGAAGACACTCCCCTGGTCCGTCTGGATAACCTTGGGCATTCCTACCCACGCAATGTAGTTCTGTAGTCTATCCAGAACGGCTCTCGACGTCACTCTTCTCAGGGGGATTGCTTCGGGGAAACGGGTGGCCGTGCACATTATGGTCAGTAAGTACTCATGGCCTTTTCTGGTCCTTGGCAACGGACCTACACAGTCTATCAAGACTCTCTCAAAAGGCTCGCCAAATGCCGGTATGGGCTTTAAGGGTGCCTTTGGTATTGCCGGAGCCGGCTTACCTGCACGTTGGCACGCCAAACATGTCCTACAATATTTCTTTACCTCCTTCCACACGTTCGGCCAGTAGAAGTGCTCCTGCACCTTATTTAAGGTCTTCTTCACCCCTAAGTGCCCTGCCATATCTACGGAGTGGGCTAGTTCTAACACAGCCGCCCTAAACTCCTTCGGCACTAACACTTGGTGCTTCTCCAACCATACCTTATCTGCGCCGGCTTTGTCCGTTCGCCATTTCCTCATTAGTACATCATCGTCCAAGTAGTAATACACGGGGGACTCCGGACATGAATTTCCCCCTTTTGCCTCCCTGATTAGATCTATAAACTCCTCTTTCTGAGCCCTAATCAGGTCCGCTCGGTTCATGCTGAACTTTTCAGGTAGGGTCATTTTCACTTCCTGTCTCCTCGACTCCTCATTCTTCTGAGCTCGATCTTCGTCGAACAGCTCAGACATGTCCATGTTGACCTCCTCCCTTGGTGGAGTCGACACTGCCATATCATCTCCAATGTCTTCCTCGGCGGCTACGTCCGACTCTGTCACTACACAGGTCGGGTATACGATGACTTGACTGTCCTCTGCCTCATCTTCAAGGATGCTGGCTAGATCTATCTTGTCTGGCGTTCCACTTGTACCGCGGTCCTTCTGGTTCACCTCCGGCACAGCTTTTACTATCAGCTCTGGCAGCACCTTGGACCCACACAAGTCGTTCCCCAGGATCACTTGGACTCCTGGAACAGGTATGTTGGGGCACACTCCCAACATCACCTCCGCCGACAAATAATCTGACTTCAACTGGACAGCACACACGGGCATGTCACTCTTAGACAACAACCCATGAACCTTTATCCTCCTACTGCCAGCTAACAGTCGATCATTTCTTATTAGGCCTCTCAGAATCAAGCTCTGATTGGCTCCAGTATCCCTGAGGATACTAACCTCCACCTCGGGTTGACCTTCTATGCCGACCCAACCTTTACTAATGAGCAGCCTATACCGCTCGTTCATCAAATCTACCTTCTGTGGTTTGTCTTGTTGTACATCAACGTACTTCCTCCGGGGATCACATGTCGTCAGGGTCACAACTCTCTTGCCCTGCCGACAATCTCGCATCATGTGACCTGATCTGTTGCACTTGTAGCATCTCATTTGGGAGAAATCTCTCCTATACGCCCCCGAGTAGCTCTGACTCTGCCCACTCGTATTGGAGTTCCTCGGGCCAGATGTACTACTCATACTCTGTGGAGCTTCATTGGACTCTTGTCTCCTCTGCACACTTTTATTTTCCTGCTTACCTCCAGCAGGCGGACTCGGCAACTTTCCTTCCTGGGGCTTAAAACTAGCTGGTCTGCTTGTCTGCCCCCCAAAACTTCTTCCTCCCCAGACTCCATTGGATCTGCCATTGCTGCGTCTCACCTCGCTTCTCACTCTGTTCTCCCTCAAGCTCTTGTACGCTTCAGTAATCATATCTGCCCTATCTGCGGCATCTTTCACCTCCTTTATCCCTGCTTCTTGGATCTTGAACTTTGTTTCGGGATGCATCATCTCCAAGAACTTCTCCATGACCATCAGTTGCTTCAGGTCAGCATAAGATCCAACTCCAGCAGCCTCAATCCACTTCTGGAATCGTCTTTCCAGATCTCTTGCTGTCTCAGCAAAAGTACACGCTCCAACTTTGATCATCTCTCTGAAGCGCTTCCTATAAGCTTCTGGGGTTAACTGAAACGAGCGCAATATGCTGCTCTTTACTGTGGCATAATCCTGGCACTCTTCCAGTGACAATTGGGTGTATGCCTCCCTGGCTGCACCGGTCAATCTTAACTGGACCAGCTGGGCAAATTCCTCCTGTGGCCACTCCTTGATACTGGCTACTTTCTCAAAATGCTCGAAGAAGCTCTCTGCCTCTTCGGGCACAAACAAGGGAATGTCCTTCTCCCTAACCCTAACCTCTGGTGGGTGTGATACCTGGGTGGTGCTCTCTGGCAACCCATGTTCAATCCTTTGCTCAGCCAAGGTTCTATTCGCTTCTATCTGCATTTGTTTTGTTCTCTCTTTTTCTTTTTCGACCTGGGCTTTTTCTTTTTCGACCTCTAGTCTTGCTTTCTCTTTTTCTTTCTCCTGTTCCAACTCCAGTTCTCTTACTCTGGTTTTCTCTTTTTCTACTTCCAGTCTGGTTTTCTCTTTTTCTACTTCCAGCCTGGTTTTCTCTTTTTCCTTCTCGGTTTCATTTTTCATCTGGAGTTCTAATTTCATCTTTTCCAGCTGGAACTGTCTCTCCTCACGCTGTTGTTGGATCTGGAGCTCTAACTGGAATCTCTCCAAGCTCCTATTTCGGCTACTCCTACTACTGCGGCTACTCTTGCTGCTCCTAGTCGATCCCTGGGATCTCACGTCATCCTGCCCATCATCCTCCTTTCCACTTTCAGCACCTTTCTGGGCTCCTTGTTCTGCCGCTTCACTTTTGGCTCTTAACTGCCTCAGGATCTCATCCTTCATCCCAGCTACTCTAGATGCTTTCAACCTAATGCCACATTTTTCTGCTATTTGTTTCAATTGATCCCTCGTGCAACCTTCTAAATCCTCAGGCTTGCCTGACTCCACAAACGCTTGCACCTTATCCATCTTTGTCCTGTGAGTCTTCCCAAGAGAGAGAGTATACACCTGCGGTCACACAGTTTATCTCAGCAAGGGTGTACAAATCCACTCTTGGACAGGGTGTGGGTGTGTCAGTTCACTCTCCCGGACACAGGCCCCCAATTTATTATAGTCTGTGGGTTGGTTGGTGTTGTCGTCGTTGATCCTTCTCTACGGACAACCCAAGCCACAACTCGGTAGAGTGCTTACACTTCACTAGGAGATCACCCTTGGCACTTCTGGCTCTTGGAGAGGGGCTCAACGTCACACGTTTAGGGGATGCGGCTCCAACACTTAGCCTCGTTGTCACGTGCACACACCCACTCGAGCCGCTATGACTCCCCACTCTCTCCTTATGAGATATAATCTCCTCAATCCCCTTTTGACTTATCAGTATTACCTTCTACCCTGTCCACAGCAGTGGTTCTTGGTTCTTTCTCTCTTTCTCTCTCCTTCTTTACTACCTCCTGGGAAGCCTCACTAGGACAAGGGCAAACACCAGCAAATTGGGATACATTTACTGGACAAAGCACATACACGATACATACACACATATAATAATAATGAATCCTATACTCTATAATATCACAATCAGGTTGCACTCCAATACCATCAGAACTCTATTATCAGCTTATCAAGTGGTATCCTATCTCCTGGTTCACCACCTGATACTATCAACCTCCTCAAGTTGATCAAGTCTACATACACTGTTGCACCACCAGCAAGATAATACATATATAGAAAATCAGCATTTGAATGCAATAACATATATCAGTACAAATGTTCATTGATACACAACAATGATCAATCGATCACTGTCAGTCCTGGAACGCATACATCTGTAGGTAATCCAGCCTACGACTGTAACTCTAAACTTCAGTGTAAAAAAACTCCTTGACATAAGAATACCAACAATCACTCACCTCTCACTGCGTCTTGCACGCTACTGACAACCAAACACTATCAACTCCCTACAAGTAATCCACCAGAACTTCCCTTCCACCTCTGGAAGTTCACTACCCAAATATCCTTAGGTTCTTCCGGGCTTCACTACCAGGATCCTCTGCAGCTCCTCCAGGCTGCTATCATGAAGTTTCCTTGAGTAACTACGGTGCTTCACCCTTCTGCTAGGTTCCTCCACAGCTCTCTTGGCTGCTACACCACCTCTACAGAAGCACATGACACTCCTCTTCACTGCTTCTCCTCACAGCTCGAGGTCCTCTGCTTCACTACCTTGGAGTCTCATCAATTACTTCATCTAGGCTGGCTTCGAAGTTCTCAGCCACTTCTTCCCCAAAGAACAAACCTGCAACCCATCGACACTCCAATAAAATGTTCCCCTTTAACACATAAACAAAAAATATTCACACAATATGTTTGCCTCAAACCTCTATCTGTCCTCTACATACAGTGAAAGTGGACTCCCCCGTTTTGGGCGGGTCCATACTCCACCTCGCCTGGCGGCGGTCCTCACTCACTGGGAGGGTCTTCCTCCGTCAGGAGCCAGGCTCCCTCAGTCGTCGGTCAGAGCTCAGAGGGGATGGACGTCGCTCCGTGCTCCTCCCTCTTCACTCTCCTATTTCAGGCTTTCTGCCTTATTAAAACATGTCTAACTTATAAATAAACATTGCTACTGTCGCTGGGCACACGACCAACTACAAGCAATCACAATGAACTGGCGTATATCGTGCTTACCACAGATTAACTGATCGAGGGCGCTTTCCCTCTGACGGCGTCTGGTCAGGGCACTCCACACAGCCCACGAAAATGCCTCTGAGGAGCTTATTAAACTCTGCTCGTCGACCAGGACTTGATACCACAACGTTCCCAGCTCGGTTCCACAGCTGGCACGTCTACACACTTCTCTTCTCTTCGAGATATATCACTAGGGGTTCCCTTCTGGCGGGAGCTCACGGAGCGCAGCTTCCCCCTGCGATGTCTGGCACTCAAGTGAGGTCAAGGTCCTCCGGAAGCGAGCCTCACGCCTCCAGCAAAATGTCCACATCTCCTAGCCAGTCCTTTATCTGTTTTCTTCTTCATTGCCCATAATCTCAAACTGTTACACATATCCAAGCAACTATTTTACATATGCGTTATCACCTCAATATTCGCTAGACCTTCTAATCAGGTCAGGCTTGATGAATAACTCTCAAGGAGGGAGACTCGTTTCTCCTGTAGGCTGAGATCATAACAATATGTGGTATATTCCCAGGTATATATATATAGGTATATACCCAGTTACATTTTTTTCAAGGCCCAAACTCTTCCTCACGTACCAATTTACGTCTCACAGTACCCGTCCATCACCGTAGACAGCAGAATAGTCGTGACTGGTTCACTTATAATGAAAACTGTAGTTTTCAGGTCCCACATGGGTTGTGAAATTTACCTGCTATTGTCCATGCTCTTAGAATATTACAGATCAGCTACATCCTATTGAAGTTTCGTAGTTTTGTTTTAAGAAATATTAGTTGTTCTTAGTAATTTATAATAAGCACTATAAGTTATTACATAGAATAATAGTGCTTCACCAATCAACATTATATACACTTGTTTGTGCTTTAAAAATCTTTAAAGAATGTTTTATAGTTACATTCACGTGAACAGAAAACGATGTTACGTTGGAATGTCTATAGGGTAAACTACTGCAAACTGGATGGTATAGTGTCTACTACCTAATGTAGGATGGGTATGGGGTCCACTACCACCTGGTAGGTGGGTAAGGGGTCCATACCACTTTTAGGATGAGTCTGGGCCCAATAACTACTCATAGGATAGGTATGGGGTCTACTACCGCCTACTGGATGGGTATATGGTCCACTATAACAAACACAGGATGTGTATGGCGTCCACTACCGCCTGCATATTGGGTATGGGGTCCACTACTGCCCATAGGATGAGTATGTGGGTCCACTACCGGCTACAAGATGGGTATGGGGTCCACTACTGCCCACAGGATGAGTATGTGGGTCCACTACCGCCTACAAGATGGGTATGGGGTCCACTATAGCACCCACCAGATAGGTATGGGGTCCACTACCACACACAGGAAGGGTATCTGATCGAATACCGCCCACAGGATGGGTATGGGGTCCACTACCACCTACAAGAGGGGTATGGCGTCCAATGCCACCTACAAGATGGGTATGGGGTCCACTACCACCCACAGGATGGGTATAAGGTCCACTACCACCCACAGGATGGGTATGGGGTCCACTGCCACCCACAGGATGAGTATAGGGTCAACTACCACCAACAAGATGGGTATGGGGTTCACTAGCACCCACAAGATGGGTATGGGTCCATTATCACACACAGGATGGGTATCGGGTCCACTACCACCCAAAGGATTGTATGGGGTCCACTACCACCTACAAGTTGGATATGGGGTCCACTACCACCCACAGGATGGGTATAGGTTCCACTACCAACCACAGGATGGGTATGAGGTCCACTATCACCCACAGGATGAGTATGGGGTCCACTACCACCCACAAGATGGGTATGGGGTCCACTACCATCCACAAGATTGGTATAGGGTCCGCTACCACCCACGAGGTGGGTATGGGGTCCACTTCCACCCGCAAGATAGATATGGGGTCCACTACCACCCACAAGATGGGTATGGGGTCCACTACCACCGACATGCTGGGTATGGAGTCCACTAACACCCATAGGATGGGTGAGGGGACCACTACCACCCACAAGATTGGTATGGGGTCCACTACCACCCACAGGATGGGTATAAGGTCCACTACCACCCATAGGATGGGTATGGGGTCCACTGCCACTCACAGGAAGAGTATAGGGTCCACTACTACCAACAAGATGGGTATGGGGTCCACTAGCACCCACAAGATGGGTATGGGGTCCACGATCACACACAGGATGGGTATCGGGTACACTACCACCCGCAAAATGGGTATGGGGTCCACTACCATCCACAAGATGGGTATGGGGTCCACTACCACCTACAGGATGGGGTATAGGGTCCACTACCAACCACAGGATGGATATGGGGTCCAATATCACCCACAGAATGAGTATGGGGTCCACTACCTCCGACAAGATGGGTATGGGGTTCCACTACCACCCACAAGATAGGTATGGGGTTCCCTACCACCCACAAGATGGGTATGGGTTCCATTATCTCCCACAAGATAGGTATGGGGTTCCACTACCACCCACAAGATGGGTATGGGGGCCACTACCACCCACAAGATGGGTATGGGGTCCACTTCCACCCACAAGATAGGTATGGGGTCCACTACCACCCACAAGATGGGTATGGGGTCCATTACCACCGACGTGATGGGTATGGGGTCCACTAACACCCATAGGATGGGTGAGGGGTCCACTACCACCCACAAGATTGGTATGGGGTCCACTACCACCCACAAGACGGGTATGGGGTCCACTACCACCCACAAGATGGGTATGGGGTCCACTATCACCCACAAGATGGGTATGGGGTCCACTACTGCCCACAAGATGGGTATGGGGTCCACTACCACCCACAAGATGGGTAAGAAAGTTATCAATTTATGAAACAGATTGACAAATTTTAAGTTCCAAGTTTATACATATTGTGAAATTGAGAGTCAGTGTTGTAACATAAATTGGTAAATCATAAATATTGTAAATTAAGAATCTGATGCATGTGTGTTTGTGTTGGGGGGGGGGCGATACCCTTGGTAAGCGAGAGTGGCAGGTAACCTTAGACGTTTTGCGGTCGACTCTGACATAAGAGAAATCGGTTTTGAGGCCCCAGTAGGAATGAGCGACCACAGTGTATTGGTGTTTGAGTACCTGATTGAAGAAGGGTTATTGAACTCGAGGAGGGATACCCAAACCAAAAGGTTAGCATACCGAAAGGGAAACTATGAGGAGATAAGAAAATTCCTAACAGATATAGCATGGGAAACAGAGCTCAGGGAAAAGACGGCCCAAGATATGATGGACTACATCACGCAAAAGTGCAAGGACGCAGCAAACAGATTTGTCCCAGCCCAAAAGGAAAACAGAGAAATGAAGATGAGAAACCCATGGTTTAATCAGAGATGTAGGCTAGCTAAGCAGCAAAGTAAAAGGGCATGGAGAAACTATAGGAATAACTGGACACTGGAGAGCAGAGAAAGATACCAGAATGCCAGGAATGAATATGTCAGGATGAGAAGAGAGGCAGAAAGACAATATGAAAATGACATCGCAAGCAACGCAAAGACTCAGCCTAAATTGCTGCATAGCCACATCAGGAAAAAAACAACAGTAAAGGAACAGGTTATGAAATTAAGTATAGGGGCAGAAGGATTCACTACAAACGACAAGGAAGAGTGTGAGGAACTGAATAAGAAATTCCAAGAGGTCTTCACCTTAGAGCAAGGAGAAATCCCAGAGATAAGAGAGGGAATAGCTAACCAGGAACCACTGGAAGAGTTTGAGATTACCAGCGGGGAAGTAAGGAAGTGTTTACTAGAGTTGGATGTGACAAAGGCTATAGGCCCAGACGGAATTTCCCCTTGAATACTAAAGGAAGGAGCAGAAGAACTGTGCTACCACTCTCCATAGTGTATAACAAATCTCTGGCAACAGGGGAACTGCCAGAAATTTGGAAAGCAGCTAACGTAGTCCCGATATACAAGAAAGGGGATAGACAGGAGACACTGAATTACAGGCCAGTGTCCCTAACCTGCATACCATGCAAGCTGATGGAGAAGATTGTGCGATGAAAGCTAGTGGAGCACCTGGAGCGAAAGAACTTTGTATCTCAGCATCAACATGGATTCAGGGATGGCAGGTCCTGCCTCACAGGGTTGCTTGAATTCTACGACCAGGCAACAAAAATAAGGCAAGAAAGAGAAGGGTGGGCAGACTGCATATTTTTGGATTGTCAGAAAGCCTTTGATACAGTGCCACACAAGAGGCTAGTGAAAAAGTTGGAGATGCAGGCTGGAGTGAAAGGGAAGGTGCTCCGTTGGATACAGGAGTATATAAGCAACAGGAGACAACGAGTCAGTGTGAGGGGTGAGGTCTCAGATTGGCGAGACGTTACGGGTGGAGTCCCACAGGGGTCAATCCTTGGACCTGTACTGTTTCTGATATATGTAAATGATCTCCCACAGGGTATAGAATCGTTTCTCTCAATGTTTGCCGATGATGCAAAAATTATGAGGAGGATTGAAACTGAAAACGATAGTAGGAGGCTACAAGATGACCTAGACAGACTGAGTGAATGGTCCAACAAATGGCTGTTGAAGTTCAACCCGAGTAAATGCAAAGTAATGAAACTAAGCAGTGGAAACAGGAGGCCAGACACTGGATACAAAATACGAGATGAAGTACTTAATGAGACGGACAGAGAGAAAGATCTAGGAGTTGATTTCACACCAAACCTGTCTCCTGAAGCCCACATAAAGAGAATAACGTCTGCGGCATATGCGAGGCTGGCTAACATCAGAACAGCGTTCAGGAACCTGTGTAACGAATCTTTCAGAATCTTGTACACCACATATGTTTTTTTTTTTTGTGATATATACAAGAGTTGTTACATTCTTGTACAGCCACTAGTACACGTAGCGTTTCGGGCAGGTCCCTGGAATA
Organism: Procambarus clarkii; assembly: GCF_040958095.1. Lineage (NCBI taxonomy): Eukaryota > Metazoa > Arthropoda > Malacostraca > Decapoda > Cambaridae > Procambarus > Procambarus clarkii. Next base: position 20,322,780 of record NC_091170.1, read on the forward strand.
AGATCCCCTGCCGCGAAGAATCGTTTTTCCATCCAAGTACACATTTTACTGTTGCGTTAAACAGAGGCTACAGTTAAGGAATTGCGGCCAGTATTCCTCCCCGGCCAGGATACGAACCCATGACATAGCACTCGTGGAATGCCAGGCGAGTGTCTTACCACTACACCACGTAGGTGTAAGACCAATCCTGGAGTATGCGGCCCCAGCATGGAGCCCGTACCGTGTCAAGCACAAGACGAAGCTGGAAAAAGTCCAAAGGTATGCCACTAGACTAGTCCCAGAACTAAGAGGCATGAGTTACGAGGAAAGACTGCGGGAAATACACCTTACGACACTGGAAGACAGAAGAGTAAGGGGAGACATGATCACAACCTACAAAATCTTCAGAGGGATCGACCGGGTAAACAAGGATAAACTATTCAACACTGGTGGGATGCGAACAAGGGGACACAGGTGGAAACTGAGTACCAACATGAGCCACAGAGACGTTAGAAGGAACTTTTTCAGTGTCAGAGTAGTTAACGGATGGAATGCATTAGGCAGTGATGTGGTGGAGTCTGACTCCATACACAGTTTCAAATGTAGATATGATAGAGCCCAGTAGGCTCAGGAATCTGTACACCAGTTGATTGACAGTTTTTTTTTCTACCACAAACGTGGCCACACATTTACAATGCTAACCAGCATATATACATTTTCTTCTGTCCTCCATAGACAGGGTTAGAGAGCAGTTAAACATATACTTCAGGGATTTATTGAACAATCAACCGCAGAAGGTGATTCGTAACTTTTAAAATGCTAAGCTAACCTACATACGTAAATACATAGACATGCAGATTTACGTATGCCCTACATAAAGTGTTCGAAGTGTCATTAATGTGCATTTACAAAGGTGAAATGCAATTCTGATCAGCTTCCATATGTACTTTATACACATACATATACATACACACACATATATACGTACATATACATATATACATGCATATATATACACACACACATGCATTCACATACATTTGTTTCTTTTACTCTGACAGGGTGAGATAGCTGACATTGAGACTAGTGTGCAATTAAGCACTTAATCACTGAAGGTGATTAAGGTGCTTTTACAAGCTCAGGTTATATAGTTACATCATATACATACATTGTATAAATGATACATTACATGGTCAATCTTGTATACAAGTCCAATATATCATCAAGTGTTCCAGTACTCATACAGTAATTACTGATTGCCAGTTGAGAGGCGGGACCAAAGAGCCAAAGCTCAATCCCTGCAAGCACAAATAGGTGAGTACATACATACATACATGCATACATACATGCATGCATACATACATGAATGCATACATACATGCATACATACATACATACAAGTAGTAGGGATGACAGCGCACAGAGGATTTTTTTTTTCTCGGGAAAAAATCCTCCATATGGCACAGGTAAAAAAATCCCTCATATGGGGTCAGGGTTTTCAAGTGAATTTGGCCAGTCACTGATTTGGAAGTAAGGAATTCTTATGAGGAACATAATTTCTGAGATCTTAGAAGCTTGTTAAGAGTTCTTAGGGAAGAAATTAAGTAGGAAAATGTTATAGAAAAATTCAGAAAAAAGGGTCGATATGTCACAGCATTTCCAGGTAAACTCTACGAACAACCTTTGCCAGTTTTCAAAACCACGTATTTTTCAAAGACCATTTTCTGAGAATATGTTCATATAAGTTTGTTAAGGATTTCTTATGAGGAAGTAATTTCTGAGATTTTAGAAGTTTGTTAAAAGTTCTTATGATGAAAATAAGTTCATACAAGTTTGTTAAAGTTCTTATGGGAGAAATTCAAAAATCCTCCATATGAGCCAGGGTTTTTCAGGCGAATTTGGGCATTCACAGATTTGGAATTCTTATGATGAAATAATGTCATACGAGTTTGTTAAAGTTCTTATGATGAAAATAATGTCATACAAGTTTGTTAAAAGTTCTTATTGGCAAAATTCTAATTTTTTCAGAGTTCTAACCAAGAATAAACAGATATTTAGGCTGTATATGTTTAAGTTGGATTCTTACTTAGAAACTAGTATATTGCTATATAACTGAATCATTTCCCTGCCATCCCCCTCCCCCTGCATCTCCTGCTCATACATCACACCCCCTCCCTCCCCCTTACCTCGCAATCTCTCTCGTCACCTGTGTTTACCTTACACCGTCAGCCAGACGTTGCCTTCAGGTCACCTCCATAATCTTATCTTCACCGTAATATCTGGACCATCCCTCCACCCTCTCTCTCTCTCTCTCTCCTTTCATTCAGTTCAGCTATTTTCTGACATCGTATGTTTGCTCCTTTTCATTAAACAAGTCAGTTTTACACAAATAAATCGTGTTAGTAAGCAAGTTCTATCTCACGTTCCCCGCCTTAGTCCCCTGTCGTATAATGAATACTAACAGTCCAATCCCTCTAAAATTTAAATAATCATATTTCAAACGTAGTTCAATACAGTAATTTAGTTACCGAGCTCCAGCTCTTGTCCTCCACCTTAGTTCCCTCGCACATCTTCGTTATTAACCCATTATTTTTCATGAAATTTTAACCCGCTATACTTCTAACTGTGTAAGTAAAGATAACACATTTACCAAACTCTAGCTCCTGTCCTCCGCCTTAGCTCTCTCTCGTATCTTCGTTTAAATTTAAACCTATTTAAATTCCCCGAAATTTTTACCCACTGTATTTCAGACATAGTTTAGTAAATGCAAACAGTTACCGAACTCTAGCTCTTATCCTCCACCTTAGCTCTCTCTCGTATCTTCGTTAATACCTAATCAAATTCCCTGAAATTTATACCCTCTGTATTTCAGACTTAGTAAATAGGATCCAAACAATTATCAAACTCTAGCTCTTGTCCACCACCTTAGTTCATTTGTACAAGATCGTTAGTAACAGACCAATTTTCCCGAAATTTAAAGCAGACATACTTCAAAGTTAGTAAATAAAATCAAGTCAGTTATCGAGCTCCAGCTCTTGTCCCCCAGCTTAGTTCATTCTTAGTAACAGACCAATTTTCCCTGAAAATTAAAGCAGACATACTTCAAAGTTAGTAAATCAAATCTAACAGTTATCAAGTTTCAACTCTTGTCCCCAAGCTTAGTTAATTTGTACAAGTTCTTTATTTTCCAACTAAATCACCTGAGATTTAAGATCATCTTATTTCTAACATAGTAAAATTAATCAGGGCATTAGCCAAGCTCCATTTCTTCAGCCTTAGATCATCAGACATAAATATATTCGATCAAGTCCATCTCCAGCCTAACTCTTTATCAGAGTAGTCACATAACCCCAACCTGTGTAATTATCTTTCATCCCCTCCCACATTCCTCCATCTCATCCAAGTCTCATAAATTTAAATGTAGCTGTTAATTTGCTTTCTTTCCCCGTTCATAGCATATTCTCTGTAAGTTCAGATCAGTACTTAGTCTTACATATTCTCTAGTTCTCTCCATTTTATACAAGACTTAAACAACTATTACTGTGTCCCCTATCTTATTTAAACATAACTCATATGTAAATATACCCAACTCCTTCCATCCATTACAAGTCCTAGCGTGTTCACCGCCCAACTCACTACGCTTTTTCTACTTTACATGTTGTAGCATGTTTTCCGCACATCATGATACCATCCCTTACAATCTCTCTCTCTCAATCCTTTACACGTCCCAGCATGTTCCACCCGCCCAACTTTCAACCCTTTCTTACAATTTTCCTCCATCCCTCCCCTACATGTTCTTACCCATTCATTACAGTCCACTACATATTCTCTATTCATCTTTGTACTAATTCGTAAAAACTAGTTGTTTCTGTCATTTTAGTAAGTAAGTAGATCATCGCTATCAACAACAACAGTAACATTACTAATTCACAGTGAGTTACTACAGAGCATTTAGTTGTTATCCATTTTTCAAATTAGGTCAATATAAATCATTCTAAGACATCTTCGTACAATTAAAGATACTTGCCTGTTCACTAGGTCATTACTTACAGTAGCATCTTAAGGCATTGTTTTCGTAACTCAGCTTTATTAAACATACACCTTCAGTAGTCAAAGGTAACTTTTCAAGTCATTGTAAACAATATTTCCATTAAACTTACTACAACATGTCATTATTTAGTTGCATAATTAAGTACTTGTTTTAGTCCCCAATGTAATAAGCAAATGATTCTATTAAGGATAAAGAAATCTTATTTAGAAGAGACATCGAGTTTATTACAACATTTAACATATACAGGTATTCATGAAATCATATACAGGTATTCAAGAAATCATATACAAGTGTTCAAGAAAATCGTAAACACATACAGTTAATCATAGTAGTTATGCAATTATTCAAGAAATCATAAATAGGTATTCAAGAAATCATATACAAGTATTCAACAAGCAATTGGATTTATTATATATAAAATATTTCCTCTACAAATTGGACAGCATTTCAGAGATAAAAGACAACCGCTGAAAATCACCATATGTTTACATGGTAGTATTACAATATTTATATTTTTATCCATACAAACTCTGCATAAAATATCTTCTTCCCAAGATTGTTCTGTACAGTCCTTGTTTTCAACAGTGCTATTACAAGTCTCCGGTAAAGTTTTCAATCCCAGATCTTCAGGCGTAACTTCTTGTTCCTCTTTATCATCAACTGCTTCATAAATTAAGTCCCGTACCCGTAAATAAATATCTGTACCCTCTTGCATATACCTCAACACTATTTCTAGACATCTACTTTGTATAATAAAAGGTAATAAATCTCTGGATTAATTAAATCATCGTCTATTGGTTTTATAGGTAATGGTATTGTCAATCCAGCATTCTTAACAAATTCCTTGCCCCTTGCAAGAATAATGTAGGCACATTCAGGACTACATCTCGCATGTAACGTCCAAGGATCATCTTCTGGTCTCCAATTTCGTATTCCACAGGCGCAGTGATAGCAGCAGACGTGGTCACTTATACCTGAAAACCATAAAAACAATCCAGCATCATCTCGTTACTATCTTTTAACTAATATTCATTATTCCTTTACTTATAACTCTATTAAATTTAAAATAGTTAAACATTTCATACCACAGTAAAAAAAACCTGCTTCTGCCAGCTCGTGAGAAGTTTGCTTGACGCTTCCAGGCCATGTCATATCAAATGTCTCTAGGCGACGTTTATAAGTTACCATTCCTGGATTCAGCGATTTCCTAAATTTTATCAATCCCAGATCTTCCTTGGGAGGAGCACCACCTAAAAATATAAGGTAGTTATGTAAATTATTCTTTAGAAGAAGAAGAAGTACCTATTAAAGCAAGTTTTGTACAGAGTATATAAGACTGATATAAGAATACATCATGTTGGAAATTTCCAACACTAATACAATACTATTGTATTATAATAAATTAGTATTAAAATGTACTAATTACTGTAGTTACTAAAACATACTAACAGTAATGTTCACATGAACTAACTATTATATCTGCATATGGATACTGGAATTCTTACGAAACCAAACACCAGTATTGCGTCAGATTATGTCTAGTTAAACACATTTATATCCAGTGTGTTAGACAATTGAATGTGATTCTCTAAAATCATCAGTATTCCATGTGATAGTTATTTATGGATAACATAACTCCCAAATAACTGTAAATCGAGAGTTTTAGTCACAATTGTTATCAAGTAATAATTTTACCGTCACGCGTGAATGCCATGGAGAAACTTAAAATCTTCTCCATTTCCTGTTTACTACCATAAAACGAGAAAGTAATAATATTTAAATCCCCAGAATTACAACCTAGTCTTTATTTTTTACAACTTTAGTCTTTCAGCCACAATTACGCGAAATATTATTATTCGTGATAAATAATTTCTGTGGCGAATGTGGGACGCGGTTGGGGGAGAAGCCATTGTGTATCGAGACGCCATTGTGTGTGGCGTGGAGGTCTCGTGTTGCGGAATTGAGCAACAAGGTCGTGGCGTCAGAGTCTGAGACACGTGACGTTGAGATTATCAGCAAGAATTACACTGGTACTCAACACAGAATGAGTTATTATTGTTCTATGTGATCTGCAGTGACCGGCCAACTAATAACGCGTCGATATTCAAGCCAAGCTATCAACCACGTGTACGGCATTGCGGAAGTTTGAGCTTGAGACGCGATACCGGCAAGCTTCAAAATAATTTGTACCCTTAGATAAGTATATAGTTCCCTTTTGATGCATCATTAGAGATTGTAAATGTCGGGGCAGCTTGTCGTTATATCGAGCGACCATAACAAATCCAACGTTAGTACCACATCAAATTTATTTTCCATTTCATGAATATAGAGATTTAAGTAGCCTAGTTCAATGCTACGTAATATTCTTTAAATTACAGCTCGCATGTGAGGAGTCAACGAGCTGTTACCTAACTTCGTGTTATTCACCTCTAAGTGTTTCTACGAGGAATTCCGGAGATCACGAGGATGAGGCGTGAATGATGTCATAGAAATCGTCTTAAAGCTAAGACTTTTTTGTACTCATTTATTTACTCTAAATTGATTATTTATACATCATTCTATCCAATCGGATACTCGTCATGTGCACTGGAGATAATCTGTGTTTATTTCAATGATTAATTTCTGATGCTAATAATCCTTATAATTTCTGGTGATAATCTTCTATAGATTCTTTAATTTGGTCATAAGATTAGTTATTACACAATGAACTGGTGCACGAACCACACTAGTTCCTAGACGTATATGAAGTTCTAGCAATAACCCCCCAATGTAGGTGTTTGAGGCTTTGATTTAAGTTAATTAACTATACAGCCCATTAATTTATTTAAGTGATTATGCTTCCTAATATTTAGCCATAGACACTGGTTCTTCCTTGTGTTTCTAATGATCACTTTTTATTAGTTTCCCTCTTTTCTTAAAAGTGGGTGGTCCTTCGTAATTGATTTCATTAATTTAATAATTGAATAAATTGAGTCAAGCCCCAGATATCCCACATTATTGTCCTTATCGAACCGGATAAACATAAATATAAATATATACATACTAATTAGTAATAACTAATCACCGTGTGAAGTAGTCTAGACTAACCCCATTAATTAACCGTGTCTACCGACAGTGTAACACATAGGTTAGCCTAATTCACACCAATTCATTGCTACTTCCACTTCATGTATAAGGTAGCATTCGTGGGATACAGTCAATTACCCACAACACTTAGACCTATACCTTATACTGAAGTAAGAATCTTTAGGTCACCAGGAGCAACAGCTCATAACTTTTATAACAATTCCACACTAACACCTGCGTTAGAGTGGCCTCACCATCTAACCATTATTTATTTAGGTGGTAATGACATCCATCCTACTCGTCATCCAGCTGAGGTAATCACCTTAAAACCATAATTTCTTCATTTAAACTCATCAGCAATTCGGTAGTATTCACATTAGTGGAACCTCGCCAACTGAGTCATGATAATCGTTGGGGAGTAACACCAGAATATTACCAGAGAGCTGCCAAATACATAAACTTCAGGCTGAAAAAACGAGTGAGATTGGATGCCACTTATATCCAATTTACAGCCAGACCATTCAGACAAAACCTGGCAAGAGATGGTGTACACCTGTCAGGTGAGTCTAGGTCACATGTAGTTGACAAATTGATCAACACAATCAATTATCACAAACGGCTGTGGCTAGCAAGCCAAAATTAACTGTACATAATTGTTTTCACTTGTGTGTGCAAGTGCACATTCATAAACTATAAAATCCAAAAAAAAACAAAAATACAGCACAACTATATTCACATTACTGCACCACAATATAATCTTTGCCAACCTTTATTAGGTAGGAATTTAGGCTGTGATTGTGCTGAATTTGGCACAAACACAGACTAAATAAATTTGTAGTTTCTTAGGTAGGAATTATCACGACTAGACTTAAGCTAGTTAGTAGTATATGCATTAATACTTTTGTGCTGACCCTATCAAGGGTGGGATCAAACCTTAAGATAACTCTGATTAGAGTATATCCATATTATTTCTTCTTGTACTCATTATTTTGTGTGTCTACATTTTGAGTGCTGCTGAATGATCACCATTACATCTAATGGTGATATAGAAGAGCTAGCTGGACGAAAGTTAATGGTGAAGTTCAAGCACTGCTCAAAATAATTAGTTATTTCGTGTAAGGTAGGTAAATTAACCTCTGAACGAGGTAGTGTAGTCTATTCAAATATATTAGGCTATTATTATTGATATTGAACTTCATTGAATGAGTCAATATCCCAGTTATCTCAGTAACAAATATTTACTGTCAAACCAGCCGCCTTTACCCACCAAAATGGAAACGGCTGAAAAAATGAAAAGGACCCTTATCGGTCTGAAAGGTCATTTGACCCGACAGATTACTAAATGTCAAAATCTGTCACAACAGTCACCTGTTGACTACTTTGAATTAGAAGATTTACTTCAAGTTGCTGAAAGCAAATTTGCCCATATTAAGCAACACATGAATCTGTATTTGACAGAACATCACTCAACTTCTGTAGATGATTGTGAGCTTGAGGATGTTGTAAATGACTTAGCCCAGTATGAAGAAGACATACGGGTTAAGCTTCTACCCTTTAAGAAGCAAATTGCTAAAAACAAATTAACAATAACTTCTACTGCAAATACGGATCCTGATGTCAAATTACCTCAAATCAATATACCCACATTCTCTGGTAACGAGAATGAAAGTTGGGATGATTTCTGGAGTAAATTCGTGGATGCAGTAGACTCTAAAATCAACATTCCTCAAACAACCAAATTCACTTATTTACAAGGCTTGTTACGGAATGAAGCCTTGAAGGTAATCTCTAATATAACACTAACCAGTGATGGTTACACCCTACCTGTTCAATTGCTCAAAACCAACTACGATAACAGGGAGAGAACTATTACTGTCTTAGTTCAAAAATTACTAGATTTACCATCTGCTGATAATTCTACCGATTCTCTCCAAACTTTCAGGCTAGAGTTAGAATCTTTACTCAAGGCCTTAAGCCTTAAAGTCCAAATTCAGACAGCTGAATGGATGACCAAAGTAGTTGTTAGGCGCAAATTGCCAAGAGAAACCTTAGATAAATTGTGTACCATGTACACTAAGACCTTTCTGACCTTGAAAGAAATTACAGAAGGTCTACATACCTTAGTCGAAAGACAAAGAGCCAACCAAGATGGGAAAATTGTTTCAAACTTCTCTGCTGACTCCCATCGTAACTCAACTCATATTGACACTTCAGTCAAACCAAAAACGACTTTAAATAAGTCTAATAATTTTAAACCTAGGACTGCTCCATCCACTGGAAAGGGGAGTGGTAATGTAGGTACTTATTCAGTATCTCCTTCTGCTGTAACCAATGACTTGTCTACTAAAGGGACAAAGTCAACCAGAGAGATAAGGTGTCTGTTCTGTAGTCAAGAACATGCCACCTACCAATGCACTGTTTATCCTAACTTTAATACCAGGATTAAACGGTTACAAGAAATACACAGGTGCACCAAGTGCATGGGCTCTCATGATCCCAATAAATGTGTAGTGCAACTACGTTCATGCAGTAGATGCAACAAAGGTTTACATCACTATGCCTAGTGTAGAAAAACTTCTATCCAATCCATGACAACTGGGGAGAATTCCACGAATTCTACCACAGTACAATATTGGAAAGTACATCAAGAAATAAATGTACTTGCTACTGAGTCAGGCAATAATACTACTCTGCCAACAGCTCAACTTAGATTAATTACCAGGAAATCTAGAGTTAACACTAGAGGTCTTTTTGATCAAGGATCACAGAAAACCTTCATCACACAACAATTAGTCGAGCAGTTAAATTTAAAACCTGCCAAAAGTGTGAGATTGAATATTTCTGGTTTCTTGACTAATAGTGGACTTTGTGAATACCAAGTAGTTAAGGTATTAGTGAGACTTGGATCTTCCACTAGTCCAATACAAGCGGTAGTAGTAGACAAACTTCCTACAGACCTGGAGATCACAGGTTTAGCTCGCACTGCGAAATATCTTAAACGAAACCGCATGAGGCTAGCAGATTACAAAATAAATTCTGACTGCCTCACTGATGTTGAATACTTATAGGCGCTGACCATTATTATAAATTTATAACGGGATGCACCAGACAACACGGAATGAATTTGTTGTCATCTGCTGGAGGCAAGTTGCTTACTGGACCGGTGCTTTTCCAACAAAATCCAGCGTCAAACAAGCAACAATCTAACAATACAATAGTGGCGTGACTAGGCTTGGAACAGTCACCCCTACATTTCAGAGAAATATCTGAAGATATTGAGTCTGATCCACCTGTAAATCGTCTGTGGGATTTAGACACTTTAGGTATTATCCCTGAACAATCAAGCCCTGATGATATGTGGACTTACCAGCAATATCTGGATACAGTTGTCTATAAAGATAAACAATACTGGGTGAGACTACCATGGAAGTTGAATCATCCGCAACTTCCAGTTAATTATTTCATGGCAGCCTCACAATTACAGGCTCAATTAACACGACTGAAGAAGCAGCCAGACAAACTGAACATGTATCATCAACTAATCCAACAACAGCTCAACAGTAAATTTATTGAGGTTGTTGACAATGATGACCGGAAAATAGGTCACTATTTACCCCATCACGCTGTGGTGAAAGATTCATTGACAACACCAATACGTATTGTCTTCAACTGTAGTGCTAAAGTGAAGCCAAACAGTGTGTCTTTGAATGAATGTCTCCAAACGGGACCTAGCCTAACACAAAGGCTACATGATGTGCTATTACGATTCCGTACTGGTATTTTTGCTTATACTGCTGATATCAGTAAAGCTTTCCTTAGAGTAGGTTTACAGGAAGAGGATCGTAATTACACCAAGTTTCTCTGGATTAAGGACCCACTGGATCCTAACAGTGATATCATAACATCGTTTTGCCTCGGTGCTATTTGGAGCGACGTCTTCCCCGTTTCTACTGCAAGCAACATTAGATACACATTTGAGGAAGTCAAATAGCCCTTATAAGGCAGAAATCAGTGACAACTTGTATGTCGATAATTTCCAGGGAACTACAAATGATCAATCCAATTTGGTAGAAATCTACCATGAGGCTAACCGTGAGTTATTAGGAGCCAATATGCCACTACAATCATGGGCCTCAAATAATAAATCACTAAATCAGATAATCGAGAAAGAGTTTCCAGGTTATCAGGTACCTAATCAATTAAAAGTTTTGGGTGTGGAATGGAACACCAGTACTGACGAGATGAATGTCAAGCCAGTACGAACCGATAATTCATCCCTTACCATGAGAAAATTACTCTCGTATGTCAGTCAACCGTTTGACCCTTTAGGCTTACTTAGTCCTATATTAATAAGGGGCAAACTCCTAATGCAGGAATACTGGCAGAAACATATGGGATGGGATGATCCGTTACCAAGTGAGTTACAAGCTAAATGGCAGATACTCACAACGGATTTCAATCAGTTAGGTGTTTTGAAATTTCCTCGTAATGCTTCAGGACAAAACTTGCCCACAAATTTGCACGTTTTTTGCGATGCCTCTGGCAAAGCGTATGGCGCTGTAGCCTACTTAGTTAATAGTGCACAATCAATTTTGCTCACATCTAAAGCAAGAGTTGCTCCCATTAAGAAGAGATCTTTACCTCAAATGGAGTTAACTGCATTGCTGGTGGGAGTAAGATTGGCTCATTGCTTGACTAAGACACTCAATAATATCCACTTTGGTGAGATTGTCGTGTGGTCAGACAACGAGGCAGTCTTACAATGGGTAAGAAACAACAACAATAAAACTCCCTACGTTAGTAATCGTGTTAGGGAAATTCATGAATTATCTGCTTGATATAAATTCAGACATGTTCCCACTAAGGACAATCCTGCAGATTACTTATCTCGAGGATTGACACTAAAACAACTTATCAAGTCTTCGATGTGGTTTAATGGACCTTCATGGCGTGTTGGTGGTCAGTGGCCCAAACAAAGGCCACAAGTCATAGTGACCAATATCACTACTCCCATGAATGAACCAGAATCTCCTCGAATCTTAGCTATTAATCCTCACAATTATTCTAACTTGAGTAAGTTATTAAGAGTGACAGCACATGTGTTTGACTTTCTTGCTAAGATAGGAATCAGTCATAAGTTTCCCAATCCTATCCTCTACTGGATCAAACGTGCACAGCAAGAGACATATGGAAGCGAATATGAAAATCTTCCAGATAAATTAACCAAGTCTCTCGGTATCTGGTATGATGCCAACACTCATAATATATTAAGGTGTGGAGGACGTTTGCTTCATGCCAAAATTGATCTGGATACAAAGAATCCGATCCTTCTACCACGTCACCACATCATTACCAAACTTCTAGTTTTACATCACCATTAATATGGTACTTTGCATGGTGGAGTGTAGGCACTCTCACCGACCTTAGACAGAGATACAGGCTTCCTCAAGGTCGTCAAACAGTCAAATTAATTATTAAATTCTGTGTGATCTGCAAAAGATACGATGCTCGAGTGTGTCCTTATCCAGGACCTACCACTCCCTGAAGAAAGAGTGGTTCATCTTCGTCCCTTTGAGACCACTGGTGTCGATTACACAGGAGCCTTGCTTCTCACTGGCAATCCAGATAAGATACCAGTGAAAGCTTACATTTGCCTCTTCACGTGTGCTACCACGCGAGGCGTACATCTAGAAGTGACTTCAGATATGAGTGCTGAAGCCTTCATCCAAGCTTTTCGTAGATTAGCAGCTCGCAGATCATGTCCCAAACTAATGATATCGGACAATGGTTTAAATTTTGTGGCAGGAGAAGCCTGTCTGCGAGAGATATGGAATCATCCAGAAGTGCAGTCAGTCCTGCAGAGACGACAATGCCACTGGAAATTTATTGCTCCAAGAGCCCCCTGGCAAGGTGGGTTCTACGAGCGTATGATAGGAACTGTCAAGAAGTGTTTAAGGAAGACCTTACATGGACAGAAAATTAGTAACTCTGAACTCCAAACACTTGTCGTGGAAATCGAGGCGCGAGTCAACAACCGCCCATTAACATACCTATCAGATGATTTCTCACAGAGAGAACCTCCGAGTCCCTCACACTTGATACATGGAGGCCTGCTGAGCCCTCTCATACCTTTGGCAGAAGAGGACCCCGTCGACCCTTCACATGTAACCAGGAGTGACTTAGTAGAAACTTACCAACATCTCTCAAGAGTAATTGAAAGGTGGAATGAGGTGTGGACTCGAGAGTACCTCACAGCTCTACGAGAGTACCACTACGGAGCTTCGAGTCCCTATAATAAAGTACAACTTAAACCAGGAGACCTAGTATTGGTTGACAGTGATGGACCAAGGTCCGAGTGGCCCATAGGCAAAATTGTTGCTATCCACCCAGATCACCAAGGCATCCTGAGAGTAGTAAGGGTTTTGTGCCGAGGCAACACTACCCTAAAAACCTCAGAGAAGTTGGTACCTCTCGAATTAGCAGAACGAGAGTGTTTACCAGAACCAGCTTCACCAACAGTTTCCGAGGACAACAATTCTGATCCACCGAGCAACCGCCCCACTAGAGCTGCTGCTCAACAATGCAAACGGAGACTACAAGCCTATTATAGCTCTGACCAAGAGCAAATATCTTCCCATCCAATTTAAGTAATCATGATGATACTGTGTTGTGATGTCAAGTATCGAATCGTAACAAGTCACAATGACCCAGAACATTCTCATCACAGTGGATTCCCAGTTACTTTAAATTGTATGATTTAATTCTTAATTTGTTGTATAGGCTATTAATAATAACATTATTTCGTCTAGAGTATCTGAGAGTTTACAAAAGTTTAAGACTTAGTAACATAAACATTACATGTCATAGCGACACCAGTCACAGAGTTTATTGTAAGCTTTATTAGTCATTAACTTTAGATGATTTCCAATAACATGTTCCATTCAACATGAATTTCCTTGCAAGACTTAAGTTTCTTGTACGTCCTTGACAATTGCGGGACATCCGTTATGTGTGTACTAACATACTAACATACTTGAGATATATACAAGAGTTGTTACATTCTTGTACAGCCACTAGTACGCGTAGCGTTTCGGGCAGGTCCCTGGAATACGATCCCCTGCCGCGAAGAATCGTTTTTTCATCCAAGTACACATTTTACTGTTGCGTTAAACAGAGGCTACAGTTAAGGAATTGCGCCCAGTAAATCCTCCCCGGCCAGGATACGAACCCATGACATAGCGCTCGCGGAACGCTAGGCGAGTGTCTTACCACTACACCACGGAGACTGTCTATACTAACATATTAACATTAATACTATCTTCGGGATGGGTATGTCAGCACTCAACATTACACTGCGACCCGAGAAATCTCCCCCCGGAGTTATGTTGGAAATTTCCAACACTAATACAATACTATTGTATTATAATAAATTAGTATTAAAATATACTAATTACTGTAGTTACTAAAACTTACTAACAGTAATGTTCACATGAACTAACTATTATAGCTGCATATGGATACTGGAATTCTTACGAAACCAAACACCAGTATTGCGTCAGATTATATCTAGTTAAACACATTTATATCCAGTGTGTTAGAGAATTGAATGTGATTCTCTAAAATCATCAGTATTCCGTGTGATAGTTATTTATGGATAACATAACTCCCAAATAACTCTAAATCGAGAGTTTTAGTCACAATTGTTATCAAGTAATAATTTTACCATCACGCGTGAATGCCATGGAGAAACTTAAAATCTTCTCCATTTCTTGTATACTACCATAAAACGAGAAAGTAATAATATTTAAATCCCCAGAATTACAACCTAGTCTTTATTAAAGTCTTTCAGCCACAATTACGCGAAATAATATTATTCGTGATAAATAATTTCTGTGGCGAATGCGGGACGCGGTTGGGGGAGAAGCCATTGTGTATCGACACGCCATTGTGTGTGGCGTGGAGGTCTCGTGTTGCGGAATTGAGCAACAAGGTCGTGGCGTCGGAGTCTGAGACACGTGACGTTAAGATTATCAGCAAGAATTACACTGGTACTCAACACAGAATGAGTTATTATTGTTCTACGTGATCTGCAGTGACCGGCCAACTAATAATGCGTTGATATTCAAGCCAAGCTATCAACCACATGTACGGCATTGAGGAAGTTTGAGCTTGAGACGCAATACCGGCAAGCTTCAACATAATTTGTACCCTTAGATAAGTATATAGTTCCCTTTTGATGCATCATTAGAGATTGTATATGTCGGGGCAGCTTGTTGTTATATCGAGCGACCATAACAAATCCAACGTTAGTACCACATCAAATTTATTTTCCATTTCATGAATATAGAGATTTAAGTAGCCTAGTTCAATGCTACGTAATATCCCTTAAATTACAGCTCGCATGTGAGGAGTCAACGAGCTGTTACCTAACTTCGTGTTATTCACCTCTAAGTGTTTCTACGAGGAATTCCGGAGATCACGAGGATGAGGCGTGAATGATGTCATAGAAATCGTCTTAAAGCTAAGACTTTTTTGTACTCATTTATTTACTCTAAATTGATTATTTATACATCATTCTATCCAATCGGATACTCGTCATGTGCACTGGAGATAATCTGTGTTTATTTCAATGATTAATTTCTGATGCTAATAATCCTTATAATTTCTGGTGATAATCTTCTATAGATTCTTTAATTTGGTCATAAGATTAGTTATTACACAATGAACTGGTGCACGAACCACACTAGTTCCTAGACGTATATGAAGTTCTAGCAATAACCCCCCAATGTAGGTGTTTGAGGCTTTGATTTAAGTTAATTAACTATACAGCCCATTAATTTATTTAAGTGATTATGCTTCCTAATATTTAGCCATAGACACTGGTTCTTCCTTGTGTTTCTAATGATCACTTTTTATTAGTTTCCCTCTTTTCTTAAAAGTGGGTGGTCCTTCGTAATTGATTTCATTAATTTAATAATTGAATAAATTGAGTCATGCCCCAGATATCCCACACATCATAAGAATATATACTTACTACTATCACTTATTTTCTTATTTCCCAGTTCTATTTTAAGGGAAACAAATTCTAGTCCATATTGGAAAGCTATCTCAGACACCTCTAAAGAAACAGTGTCACTCCTCTTGCCTCTAATAAAGGCACAGTCTTGATTAATCATCTTATGACGTCTTCTGGGGGTATCACCAACAATCCATGCACCAACTATACAATAACAAAATGCACACAAACAGTAATCACTATTGCGGAGGTAATAGAATCCATCTTCAACTAAGTCAATAGGGTTTAACCACTTAACAGGCCAATCCACAAATGTTTGTAGTCTAACTCCTGCACATTTAAGGCTTTCTATACTGTAAAACTTCCTGGCACACAAAGGATCCATCGTGTGAGGGCAGCACTAACTATTAGAGTAGGATAAGCAAGTATATATATCCCTAAAAGTAAGTATCGTACATCGCTACATATTTAACAGTTTCCCCATTTATAATAGACAGTAATTTCCTCTAAATACTTCTCTATTAAAAAATCCATAAAGTTTCATAATTAAATAAAGCTCTTATATAAATACTTAGTAAACTACATTCATTATTTCTTAACCTCATTAGAAAAAAAATACATCACTTTGGCAATCTCGCTAGAAGTATACTGTTACGTCATTATTCGTAGCTGCCATACATAATGATAGATATATATAATTTAGTAGAAAATTCTTATTTAATCTAATTAAAAATATACTTAAAAGCATCTATATCTTAATATGAAATATACTATTAGTTATAATGTCATATATAATAATATTCTAGGGTAACAAAAATCCTTATTAATATATTCAAATAAGTGGTAACTTTTACATTCCCCCAATATAAGAGCGCAGACCACACATTAGGGCTATTATTACGACTATCTGGATCGTATCTACTACCTTACGAGGAAGAAAATTCACCATGGATACTGTTCTGACAACTTGTCAGGGTTATTTAACCGATAATTCATTTCGTAATAATGAAACATGTATTGTGTACAGAGTGAACTATATATCCTGTGTTCCCCGAGGAATGGCCCTAGACTTAGCCAAGAAATATCCTCATGCTGACGCTTATAATGTTCGCCGACCCTTGTACAGTCTTAAGAGATGTATCCCTGAAGATCGGCCAGTACCAGGAACAATTCATATCTCTAAAGGAGAAAATCTTCCATATATTGTTGCTATAGCCACTCAATACGGTATTGGATTACCTATAGAAAGTAACAACATTGCTCAGGGAATTATAGAAAAATCAAAAGATAGAAACATGCTTGCTGGATTAAACGAAGATACATCCATTAATTGTCTCGTCTACTTCAAGAATGGTATGAAAGATTTATTAGCCTTTATCAAGGACTCTCCTCAAATTATGAGAGTTATAATACCAACAGGAATTGGGCGAACCTGCGTTCGAAGAGATAAAGTTTGGGAAAACACTTATCTTCCTGTTATTGAAGATATGTATAAACAGTTAAAACCCTACGGAGTGGAAGGTAAATTACTGTTTAACGAGGAGATTATGCAGAGGAAGAGCAACTAACACTTGGTAACCCTTTGTGTGCGCAGTATTTCCACGCGCAGCCTAAAAGATGTATATATGCTTCCCCGGAGTGATCTCTTACGGTATCCTCCTCTTCTTGGATGTCAGAATCTACTTCAAGCTTGAACATTCAAGGCTATGGAGATCAAGACTATTGTTGGAGACTTTGCCTCCCTACCTGTCTACAATAATCACGACTGTTTATTGTATGATCTTGATGCAACGAGTGTACAAATGTGTAAAATTGTGCAAGGATTGTGGGATCGTTACCCATATGCAAGATCACATCGTGAAAACTTTCCTTACAAAAACCGGGCTGTTGTATCTTATCGCAGTAACCCTGGCAGTATACATATTGGAGAACCACCTGAATTTAACAACAGGATGGATGAAGATCCCCATCTACCCCTTATTATTGGATTAGTGACTCAGTTTGCTAGTAGACCTGCAACTTTACCAGTGTATGAAAATCCTCCGTGTGAAGTACGAAGTTTAGATGAACATTTTTACGATGGACTTGAAAAAGATACAGAATATCAGAGATGGCGCTGGTTTGAAAATGCTCTGAAGGAAGCCCTTGTTTACATTCTTAAAAGATGTGTTAAGAGAATTATTATTCCATATGGGTTTGGCATGTCAAGTTATTTGGACAACTGCGCAGTATGGGAAAGTAAATATTTGCCTATACTTGAGAAAATAGGACAAAAACTACGAAAACGAGGTATTGTACTCTTAATAGTACGTCCCAAAAACATCGTTCCTCCTCAGTCTTCCACCCATGGCATCTTTGAAAATAAGATTCCATACATTGCTGTTCTTCAAAATGGACCCACAACTAATGCTACTGATGCTGCTAGGACACCTGCAGATGATGCTACGCCTGCTACTGCTGATGCTACTTCACCTTCTATCAACACTAAGTTGTCTGATACAATTAATTCAACACCTGTTAATGTTACTACGTCTGTTGATACTAATGTTACAATATGTGTTAGTAGTAGTTTTAAAAATTTAGAAGAGAAGATGGATTGGGAATAATAATGTCTGTAAAATAATTTATACTTTGTACATTTTTTTACAAATTAAATACATTGTACATTTTTTTTACATATTAAATAGCAAAAATAGAAACTTGTGTGTTTATTTTCTCCCTTTTTTAATGTCTAAATGTCAACTCTAGTTTTCTGGGTATATAGGAAGAGATACGAAACTTTTTCTGCCTTACTTCAAGATGGATTGTTCTATATACATGCAAGTGAAGCTTAAGCGTTTAAATAAGTGTATTATAGATGCTGATTTTACTAGTGATGAAATTCTAAAACCTGGAGACTGTCTTGTCTACGATTCTGATAATTTATCTGGCGGATTTGCACAACTGTTATGGGAAAAATATCCTTACAGTAAAGTTTTGGAGTGTGAAGTGGTACAGAATAATATAACTCCTGGTGGTATAGTACTTGCTTTATCTCCAGAACCAGAAATAAAGCCTCATATTATAGGACTTCAATACAGTAGCTCTAATGAAGATCTAGGATTACAGAAAGATATTATTAAACGTTGGAGTTTTAAATCTGCAATAAGACAAATTTGTCGTCAAGCAAGAAATAATAATTTAATCCAACGTATAATTATTCCATATGGTATTGGGTTTAATGACGGAATAGGATGGAGTAATGAAGAAGAAGAAGAATGGGAGACACACTATTTTCCAGGACTAGCCCATTTAGCTTATGTTTTAAAGAATAATAAAAAAGAATTATTAATGATTCGTATACCTCTTGGAGAAGATGTTACTGGGACTGGGAGAGAGAAGAAACAAGTAGAGGGTGGATCTAATAATCGGAAGAGAATGTCATAGTTAAAACTAGTAGATCTAAAATAATACATATAACTAATTTGGAAACTCTACAACTAAGAGAGAGGGGCGGAGTGTAACTATCTCCGATGTGATAAGCTAGGTTGGGATATATCTTACCATAAACTCCCCATCTTGGTCCTGCAGTGAGAAGACATACTTGGATCGATGGCTGCTGTATACAGTAAGTGCTTATTGTATGATGTACTTACAGTACTTGTTTATATTTGTTGTGATATAATTTTTGCTTATTATTGAATATCTTTTAGTTTTGAAATATTATGATTATTTAATAGTCTCTGTATTAAATATTGTATTTTTCTTTTTATTTAAAGATTTGCCCAATGTGGTGGATGTGAAGACTCTACCAGGGTTTGGAAGTATGCCTGATCTTGTGTCAGATACTATATGGCAAAGTCCAGCTTCGACTGTTTTGTGGAAGAATATGCCCCTGGCTGAAAAACAGACTTATAAAGTGATGACCCATACTGATAAATGTACGCATGAGAAAATTGTTCCGGCTCTAGCAAAGTTTATTAGCAAAAGTGAAAATGTTTTAATGATATTGATCGGTCGTGATTCTATAAAGTTGAAAGAAGAACTTCCATTGATAAAATGTAACATAGTCTTATTTAGCTTAAAAGAGAGTGTTACAGATGTACTCAAGAAACATGAGAATTGTCAAGTGTTGTTGCTGACGAAAATTCCTAGTAAGGCTGAGATGAAGAAAATTTCTTTGTTATTTAAAGGTGATAAAATAATTTGCACTTTTAGACCTAGACCCCGTTTTAAATACATATTTCCAGAATTTGAAGAAGTGCCTATAGGATGTAACTTAAAAGATAAATTTTTATAAGAAAATTTGTGGATGAAATTGGATCTCCAAATGCTGCGAACTGGTTTATTAATAAGTTGAATTCTGAAGAACGAGAAGTGTATACTATAATGAGCCAGGATGAACTGCAACAGCAGGTAAATAGTAAGACTGTGAAAGAGCTTAGTATTATTCACCCTAAAACGGAAGAAGACGAACATTGGAGTTTAATTGATCATATGGAGGAGAGCTTTCCATCTTTTCCGTTAAATTTAATAAAGATGAGACCAGAAATAGGATATCATACCCCCCAAAAGATAGAAATAGAGGCAGTGATGAGATTTATAGGACAGGATCCTGTACTTGGTGTTTTCTCTGGTATGGCCTTTATTGAAAATCTTATTAGGATAAGACATACTAATGTGGTACGAGCTACAGATAATTACTCGAATATGGGTGAGAGTAAGTGGATGGAGGTTGAACAAATGGATGCTGTAGAAGCAGTTAGGACTTATTGTAATGACAGAGAAGTACTTCTAATGTCCTGGCCTGAATTGATTTGCGATGATAATGTTTATAGTGATGCATTCTATGTTTTAAAGGAATTTAAGGGACAAAAACTAATCTATTTTGGAGAAGGGGAGGGGGGTTGCTGTGTCTGTGATGGATTTTTTAACTTGCTGGCTAGTGAGTTTCATTGTGTGAAATCAAATACATGTTTTACTTATAATTCTTTTCTAAATTCCAATGTTTATTTCTATATAAGACTGCAGTGTTTATGATTTCTTGAATAATTGTATAACTACTATGATTAACTGTATGTGTTTACGATTTTCTTGAACACTTGTATATGATTTCATGAATACCTGTATATGATTTCTTGAATACCTGTATATGTTAAATGTTGTAATAAACTCGATGTCTCTTCTAAATAAGATTTCTTTATCCTTAATAGAATAATTTGCTTATTACATTGGGGACTAAAACAAGTACTTAATTATGCAACTGAATAATGACATGTTGTAGTAAGTTTAATGGAAATATTGTTTACAATGACTTGAAAAGTTACCTTTGACTACTGAAGGTGTATGTTTAATAAAGCTGAGTTTCGAAAAAAGTTACAAAAACTTAAGATGATTCTGTAAGTAATGACCTAGTGAACAGGCAAGTATCTTTAATTGTACGAAGATGTCTTAGAATGATTTATATTGACCTAATTTGAAAAATGGATAACTACTAAATGCTCTATAGTAACTCACTGTGAATTAGTAATGTTACTGTTGTTGTTGATAACAATGATCTACTTACTTACTAAAATGACAGAAACAACTAGTTTTTACGAATTAGTACAAAGATGAATAGAGAATATGTAGTGGACTGTAATGAATGGGTAAGAACATGTAGCGGAGGGATGGAGGAAAATTGTAAGAAAGGGTTGAAAGTTGGGCGGGTGGAACATGCTGGGACGTGTAAAGGATTGAGAGAGAGAGATTGTAAGGGATGGTATCATGATGTGCGGAAAACATGCTACAACATGTAAAGAAGAAAAAGCGTAGTGAGTTGGGCGGTGAACACGCTAGGACTTGTAATGGATGGAAGGAGTTGGGTATATTTACATATGAGTTATGTTTAAATATGATAGGGGACACAGTAATAGTTATTTAAGTCTTGTATAAAATGGAGAGAACTAGAGAATATGTAAGACTAAGTACTGATCTGAACTTACAGAGAATATGCTATGAACGGGGAAAGAAAGCAAATTAATAGCTACATTTAAATTTATGAGACTTGGATGAGATGGAGGAATGTGGGAGGGGATGAAAGATAATTACACAGGTTGGGGTTGTGTGACTACTCTGATAAAGAGTTAGGCTGGAGATGGACTTGATCGAATATATTTATGTCTGATGATCTAAGGCTGAAGAAATGGAGCTTGGCTAATGCCCTGATTAATTTTACTACGTTAGAAATAAGGTGATCTTAAATCTCAGGTGATTTAGTTGGAAAATAAAGAACTTGTACAAATGAACTAAGCTTGGGGACAAGAGTTGAAACTTGATAACTGTTAGATTTGATTTACTAACTTTGAAGTATGTCTGCTTTAATTTTCGGGGAAAATTGGTCTGTTACTAAGAACTTGTACAAATGAACTAAGCTTGGAGACAAGAGCTGGAGCTCGATAACTGACTTGATTTTATTTACTAACTTTGAAGTATGTCTGCTTTAAATTTCTGGAAAATTGGTCTGTTACTAACGATCTTGTACAAATGAACTAAGGTGGTGGACAAGAGCAAGAGTTTGATAATTGTTTGGATCCTATTTACTAAGTCTGAAATACAGAGGGTATAAATTTCAGGGAATTTGATTAGGTATTAACGAATATACGAGAGAGAGCTAAGGTGGAGGACAAGAGCTAGAGTTTGGTAACTGTTTGCATTTACTAAACTATGTCTGAAATACAGCGGGTAAAACTTTGGGGAATTTCAATAGGTATTAACGAAGATTCGAGAGAGAGCTAAGGCGGAGGACAAGAGCTAGAGTTTGGTAAATGTGTTATTTTTACTTACACAGTTAGAAGTATAGTGGGTTAAAATTTCATGAAAAATAATGGGTTAATAACGAAGATGTGCGAGGGAACTAAGGTAGAGGACAAGAGCTGGAGCTCGGAAACTAAATTACTGTATTGAACTACGTTTGAAATATGATTATTTAAATTTTAGAGGGATTAGACTGTTAGTATTCATTATACGACAGGGGACTAAGGCGGGGAACGTGAGATAGAACTTGCTTACTAACACGATTTATTTGTGTAAAACTGACTTGTTTAATGAAAAGGAGCAAACATACGATGTCAGAAAATAGCTGAACTGAATGAAAGGAGAGAGAGAGAGAGAGAGAGGGTGGAGGGATGGTCCAGATATTACGGAGAAGATAAGATTATGGAGGTGACCTGAAGGCAGCGTCTGGTTGACGGCGTAAGGTAAACACAGGTGACGAGAGAGATTGTGAGGTAAGGGGGAGGGAGGGGGTGTGATGTATGAGCAGGAGATGCAGGGGGAGGGGGATGGCAGGGAAATGATTCAGTTATATAGCAATATACTAGTTTCTAAGTAAGAATCCAACTTAAACATATACAGCCTAAATATCTGTTTATTCTTGGTAAGAACTCTGAAAAAATTTGAATTTTGCCCATAAGAACTCTTAACAAACTTGTATGACATTATTTTCATCATAAGAACTTTACCAACTAGTATGACATTATTTCATCATAAGAATTCCAAATCTGTGACTGCCCAAATTCGCTTGAAAAACCCTGGCTCATATGGAGGATTTTTTAATTTCTCCCATAAAAACTCTTAACAAACTCGTATGACATTATTTTCATCATAAGAACTTTAACAAACTCGTATGACATTATTTCTTCATAAGAATTCCAAATCTGTGACTGCCCAAATTCGCTTGAAAAACCCTGGCTCATATGGAGGATTTTTTAATTTCTCCCATAAGAACTCTTAACAAACTCGTATGACATTATTTTCATCATAAGAACTTTAACAAACCTCTAAAATCTCAGAAATTACTTCCTCATAAGAAATCCTTAACAAACTTATATGAACATATTCTCAGAAAATGGTCTTTGAAAAATACTTGGTTTTGAAAACTGGCAAAGGTTGTCCGTAGAGTTTACCTTTAAATGCTGCGACATATCGACCCTTTTTTCTGAATTTTTCTATAACATTTTCCTACTTAATTTCTCCCCTAAGAACTCTTAACAAGCTTCTAAGATCTCAGAAATTATGTTCCTCATAAGAATTCCTTACTTCCAAATCAGTGACTGGCCAAATTCACTTGAAAACCCTGACCCCATATGAGGGATTTTTTTACCTGTGCCATATGGAGGATTTTTGACCTGGAAACCCTGTGCCATATGGAGGATTTTTTCCCAAGAAAAAAAAATCCTCTGTGCGGTGTCATCCCTACTACTTGTATGTATGTATGCATGCATGTATGTATGTATGTACTCACCTATTTGCGCTTGCGGGGGTTGAGCTTTGGCTCTTTGGTCCCGCCTCTCAACTGGCAATCAGTAATTACTATATGAGTACTGGAACACTTGATGATATATTGGACTTGTATCCAAGATTGACCATGTAATGTATCATTTATACAATGTATGTATATGATGTAACTATATAACCTGAGCTTGTAAAAGCACCTTAATCACCTTCAGTGATTAAGTGCTTAATTGCACACTAGTCTCAATGTCAGCTATCTCACCCTGTCAGAGTAAAAGAAACAAATGTATGTGAATGCATGTGTGTGTGAATATAAGCATGTATATATGTATATGTACGTATATGTGTGTGTGTATGTATATGTATGTGTATAAAGTACATATGGAAGCTGATCAGAATTGCATTTCACCTTTGTAAATGCACATTAATGACACTTCGAACACTTTATGTAGGGCATACGTAAATCTGCGTGTCTATGTATTTACGTATGTAAGTTACCTAACCATTTTAAAAGTTACGAATCACCTTCTGTGGTTGATTGTTCAATAAATCCCTGAAGTATATGTTTAACCTCTCTAACCCTGTCTATGGAGGACAGAAGAAAATGTATATATGCTGGTTAGCATTGTAAATGTGTGGCCACGTTTGTGGTAGAAAAAAAACTGTCAATCAACTGGTGTACAGATTCCTGAGCCTACTGGGATCTATCATATCTACATTTGAAACTGTGTATGGAGTCAGTCTCCACCACATCACTGCCTAATGCATTCCATCCGTTAACTACTCTGACACTGAAAAAGTTCCTTCTAACATCTCTGTGGCTCATGTGGGTACTCAGTTTCCACCTGTGTCCCCTTGTTCGCGTCCCACTAGTGTTGAATAGTTTATTCTTGTTTACCCGGTCGATTCCTCTGAAGATTTTGTAGGTTGTGATCATGTCTCCCCTTACTCTTCTGTCTTCCAGTGTCGTAAGGTGCATTTCCCGCAGTCTTTCCTCGTAACTCATGCCTCTTAGTTCTGGGACTAGTCTAGTGGCATACCTTTGGACTTTTTCCAGCTTCGTCTTGTGCTTGACACGGTACGGGCTCCATGATGGGGCCGTATACTCCAGGATTGGTCTTACATCTCCGTGGTGTAGTGGTAAGACACTCGCCTGGCGTTCCGCGAGCGCTATGTCATGGGTTCGTATCCTGGCCGGGGAGGATTTACTGGGCGCAATTCCTTAACTGAAGCCTCTGTTTAATGCAACAGTAAAATATGTACTTGGATGGAAAAACGATTCTTCGCGGCAGGGGATCGTATTCCAGGGACCTGCCCGAAACGCTACGCATACTAGTGGCTGTTCAAGAATGTAACAACTCTTGTGAATATCTCAAAAAAACAAAAAAACAAAAAAAAAAATATGTGGTGTACAAGATTCTGAAAGATTCGTTACACAGGTTCCTGAACGCTGTTCTGATGTTAGCCAGCCTCGCATATGCCGCAGACGTTATTCTCTTTATGTGGGCTTCAGGAGACAGGTTTGGTGTGATATCAACTCCTAGATCTTTCTCTCTGTCCGTCTCATTAAGTACTTCATCTCCTATTCTGTATCCTGTGTCTGGCCTCCTGTTTCCACTGCCTAGTTTCATTACTTTGCATTTACTCGGGTTGAACTTCAACAGCCATTTGTTGGACCATTCACTCAGTCTGTCTAGGTCATCTTGTAGCCTCCTACTATCGTCCTCAGTTTCAATCCTCCTCATAATTTTTGCATCATCGGCAAACATTGAGAGAAACGATTCTATACCCTCTGGGAGATCATTTACATATATCAGAAACAGTACAGGTCCAAGGACTGACCCCTGCGGGACTCCACTCGTAACGTCTCGCCAATCTGAGACCTCACCCCTCACACTGACTCGTTGTCTCCTGTTGCTTAGGTACTCCTGTATCCAACGGAGTACCTTCCCTTTCACTTTAGCCTGCATCTCCAGCTTTTTCACTAGCCTCTTGTGTGGCACTGTATCAAAGGCTTTCTGACAATCCAAAAATATGCAGTCTGCCCACCCTTCTCTTTGTTGCCTGGTCGTAGAATTCAAGCAACCCTGTGAGGCAGGACCTGCCATCCCTGAATCCATGTTGATGCTGTGTTACAAAATTCTTTCGCTCCAGGTGCTCCACTAGCTTTCTTCGCACAATCTTCTCCATCAGCTTGCATGGTATGCAGGTTAGGGACGCTGGCCTGTAATTCAGTGCCTCCTGTCTATCCCCTTTCTTGTATATCGGGACTACATTAGCTGCTTTCCAAATTTCTGGCAGTTTCCCTGTTGCCAGAGATTTGTTATACACTATGGAGAGTGGTAGCACAGTTCTTCTGCTCCTTCCTTTAGTATTCAAGGGGAAATTCCGTCTGGGCCAATAGCCTTTGTCACATCCAACTCTAGTAAACACTTCCTTACTTCCCCGCTGGTAATCTCAAACTCTTCCAGTGGTTCCTGGTTAGCTATTCCCTCTCTTATCTCTGGGATTTCTCCTTGCTCTAAGGTGAAGACCTCTTGGATTTTCTTATTCAGTTCCTCACACACTTCCTTGTCGTTTGTAGTGAATCCTTCTGCCCCTATCCCTTATTTCATAACCTGTTCCTTTACTGTTGTTTTTCTCCTGATGTGGCTATGCAGCAATTTAGGCTGAGTCTTTGCCTTGCTTGCGATGTCATTTTCGTATTGTCTTTCTGCCTCTCTTCTCATCCTGACATATTCATTCCTGGCATTCTGGTATCTTTCTCTGCTCTCCAGTGTCCTGTTATTCCTATAGTTTCTCCATGCCCTTTTACTTTGCTGCTTAGCTAGCCTACATCTCTGATTAAACCATGGGTTTCTCATCTTCGTTTCACTGTTTTCCTTTTGGGCTGGGACAAACCTGTTTGCTGCGTCCTTGCACTTTTGCGTGATGTAGTCCATCATATTTTGGGCCGTCTTTTCCCTGAGCTCTGTTTCCCATGCCATATCTGTTAGGAATTTTCTTATCTCCTCATAGTTTCCCTTTCGGTATGCTAACCTTTTGGTTTCGGTATCCCTTCTTGAGTTCAATAACCCTTCTTCAATCAGGTACTCAAACACCAATACACTGTGGTCGCTCATTCCTACTGGGGCCTCAAAACCGATTTCTCTTATGTCGGAGTCGTTCAGGGTGAAGACCAGGTCGAGTCTCGCTGGTTCGTCATTTCCTCTCATCCCTGTGGGTTCTCTGACATGCTGGGTTAAGAAGTTTCTAGTTACCACCTCCAGTAGTTTGGCTCTCCATGTATCCTCGCCTCCATGCGGTTCCTTGTTCTCCCAATCAATCCTTCTGTGATTGAAGTCCCCCATGATGAGCAGGTGAGATCTATTTCTACAGGCAGCAGAGGCTGCCCTTTCAATTATAGTGTTAACTGCCATGTTGTTGCTTTCGTACTCTTGACTGGGTCTTCTGTCATTTGGTGGAGGGTTATATATTACTGCTACTACTATCCTAGGTCCTCCCATTGTTATGGTGCCTGCTATGTAGTCTCTGAAACCCTCACAGAACGGGATAGCCATCTCCTTAAAACTCCATTTCATTCTCATGAGTAGGGCCACTCCGCCTCCTCCCCTACCTTCCCTCTCTTTCCTTATTACTGTGTACTCCTGGGGAAACACGGCATGTATGTATGTTTGCATGTATGTATGCATGTATGTATGTATGTATGTATGTATGTATGTATGTATGTATGTATGTATGTATGTATGTATGTATGTATGTATGTATGTATGTATGTATGTATATACTCACCTATTTGTGCTTGCAGGATCGAGCATTGGCTCTTAGATCCCGCCTTTCCGGCCATCGTTTGATAACAGCAATGACTCCTGTCCCATTTCCCTATCATACTTAATTTTAAAACTATGAATAGAGTTTGCTTCTACAACCTGTTCCCCAAGTGCATTCCATTTTTCCACTACTCTCACGCTAAAAGAAAACTTCCTAACATCCCTATGACTCATCTGAATTTCCAGTTTCCACCCCATGTCCCCTCGTTCTGTTATTATTACGTGTGAACATTTCATCTTTTTCCACTTTGTCAATTCCCCTGAGTATTTTATATGTTCCTATCATATCTCCCTTCTTTTCTCTAGTGTCGTAAGGTTCAGTTGCCTCAGACGTTCTTGATATCCAATCCCTCGTAACTCTTGGACAACCTCGTCGCAAACCTCTGAACCTTCTCCAGTTTCTTTTATGTGTTTCTTCAGGTGGGGGCTCCATGATGGCGCGGCATACTCTTAAGACTGGTCTCACGTAGGCAGTGTAAAGCGCCCTAAAAGCCTCCTCACTTAGGTTTCTGAATGAAGTTCTAATTTTCGCTAGTGTAGAGTACGCTGCTGTCGTTATCCTATTTATATGTGCCTCAGGAGTTAGATTAGGTGTTACATCCACTCCCAGGTCTCGTTCTCGAATCGTTACAGGTAGGCTGTTCCCCTTCATTGTGTACTGTCCCTTTGGTAGTCTATCACCTTATCCCATTTCCGTAACTTTACATTTACTGGTGTTGAACTCCAGTAGCCATTTCCCTGACCATCTCTGCAACCTGTTTAAGTCCTCTTGGAGGATCCTACAATCCTCATCTGTCACAACTCTTTTCATTAATTTTGCGTCATCCGCAAACATTGACATGTATGATTCCTCTCCTGTAAACATATCATTTACGTAAATTAGAAAGAGGATTCGACCTAGCACCGATCCTTGAGGTACTCCACTTGTTACTGTTCGCCAGTGTATGTATGTATGTATGTATGTATGTATGTATGTATGTATGTATGTATGTATGTATGTATGTATGTATGTATGTATGTATGTATGTACATATGTATGTATGTATGTATGTATGTATGTATGTATGTATGTATGTATGTATGTATGTATGTATGTATGTATGTATGTACATATGTATGTATGTATGTATGTATGTATGTATGTATGTATGTATGTATGTATGTATGTATGTATGTATGTATGTATGTATGCAGCATGCATGTATGTATGTATGTATGTATGTATGTATGTATGTATGTATGTATGTATGTATGTATGTATGTATGTATGTATGTATGTATGTATGTATGTATGTATGTATGTGTGTATGCATGTATGCATGTATGTATGTATGTATGTATGTATGTATGTATGTATGTATGTATGTATGTATGTATGTATGTATGTATGTATGTATGTATGTATGTACATATGTATGTATGTATGTATGTATGTATGTATGTATGTATGTATGTATGTATGTATGTATGTATGTATGTATGTATGTATGTATGTACATATGTATGTATGTATGTATGTATGTATGTATGTATGTATGTATGTATGTATGTATGTATGTATGTATGTATGTATGTATGTATGTATGCAGCATGCATGTATGTATGTATGTATGTATGTATGTATGTATGTATGTATGTATGTATGTATGTATGTATGTATGTATGTATGTATGTGTGTATGCATGTATGCATGTATGTATGTATGTATGTATGTATGTATGTATGTATGTATGTATGTATGTATGTATGTATGTATGCATGTATGCATGTATGCATGTATGTATGTATGTATGTATGTATGTATGTATGTATGTATGTATGTATGTATGTATGTATGTATGTATGTATGTATGTATGTATTTATGTATGTATGTATGCATGTATGCATGTATGTATGTATGTATGTATGTATGTATGTATGTATGTATGTATGTATGTATGTATGTATGTATGTATGTATGTATGTATGTATGTATGTGTGTATGTATGTTTTCCCAATCACGTTAAAGACTCCCCGTCTATCTTCCAGTTTAAGAGAAAAACAACTATGTACTAAATAATCAACTCCTTGTAACTTTAATTATGCTGACCTTCCTATCTGTATTCAGACTGTGCCTACCATAATTAAAGGTGATTATAACGCTAGGCATAGGAATATTGGTAATTCGCAGTTCAGTAATCGTAACGGCAACCAACTGTGTCACTATTAGGTAGTCACGATGATGCACAGATTGTGGGTGACCTTGAACCGACGAATATCTACGGAGGTATTCTTGATCAATGTCTCAATGTCAACGTCTCCCACACCGTGTGCGCCTCGTCAATAGTGCCAGATATGGCGTCTGATCATCTGGCCATATTAGCCACTGTAAACATTTGCAGCTCTATCCTCCCCGGTGGAGTGTTCAAGCGGAAGAGGCTGGCTGTGCCCATCGATCAACGAGACAATCTTGTTGCTCATTTGTCAGATTGGTGCAGTTCATCTGAGCCTTCATCAGTTGAAGATTTTAACAATGAGCTCACAGGTACTATCGAGCAGTTTATAGAATCACTTGATCCATCGTCCAGGCCACGTAACCCAAATTACACTGGTCATAGCACTTATGCTTATTGTAATGATTCTAAATTGCATGCACTAAAACGCACTGCCAGAATAATTGGACTAGCTTATAGAAGGACCCGCACTGCTGAAATGCTTCGGCTCTTTCAAGTTGCTCTGGCTAAGGCCAGGGAACGTATGGTGGAGCTGAGGCAGACAGACTGGGAAACTTTTGTCCGTGGTCTCAATTCTCACACGCCACTAAGTCGGGCATGGAAGGATATCAACAAGATCAAAGGGAAAAATGCTGCAGAGATCTCGTACCCTAATCCTCTGCACAGAGCAAATGAGCTTGTTGATGCTTGGGCCACAACTTCCAGCTTTGACAGTCTTCCTCTACCCTCACAGAATGAATTAAATGATAGATATACTGATAGACAACCCGTTCTCACACAAGACAGCACATATATGACTTAATGCTTAAAGTCAATATGTTGAATATGAATTAGTAAATATGTGATATATTCCCAGTTACTTTTTTTTCCAAGGCCCAAACTCTTCCTCACGTACCAACTTGCGTCTCACAGTACCCGTCCGTCAACCTAGATAGCAGAATAGTCGTGATTGGTTCAATTATAAGGAAAATTGTACTTTTCAGGTCCCACATGGGTTGTGAAATTTACCTACTATTGTCCATGCTCTTAGAATATTATAGATCAGCTACTTCCTATTGAAGGTTCGTAGTTTTGTTTTGAGAAATATTAGTTGTTCTTAGTATATTATAATAAGCACTAAAAATTATTACATAGAATAACAGTCCTTCACCAATCAATATTATATACCATAGTTGGTGCTTTACAAATCTTTAAAGGATGTTTTGTAGGAACGCTAACAGAAAACGATGGTTCATTGGAATGTCTATGGGGTAAACTACTCTAAACAGGATGGTATTGTGTCTACTATACCAACTACAGGATCGGTATATTGTCCACTACCACCTGTTAGGTGAGTAAGGGGTGCAATACCACCCACAGGATGGGTATGAGGGTCACATCCACCCAGAGGATGAGTATGGGGATCACATCCACCCACAGGAAGGGTATGGGGTCCAATACCACCCACAGGATGAGTATGGCGTCCACTGCAACCCACAGGATGGGTATGGGGCTCCAACCACCCATAGAATGGGTATGGGGCTCCAACCACCCATAGAATGGGTATGGGGCTCCAACCACCCATAAAATGGGTATGGGGTCCAATAACACCCACTGGATGTGTATATGGCGTCCATTGCCGCGCGTCGAGCTCGAAAACCGCAGCATTCATCTCAGAACCATGCCTATTTCACGCAGATTCCTTAATAAACGTAAAAGTTTTATATGTCACAAGAAAGATAGAAATATAAGCTTCATTCTAAATACCTTACCATGGGCATATTTAAATTTAAACCGAAGATACGTGTACTTTTATAATAGCCGAGCTCCGACCCCGGACAGATCGATCGACCGAGCAACTCTCTCTCAGAACAATGTTTATTTCACGTGAATTCGTTAGTAAACATATATGTTTTATATGTCTCAAGAAAGACAGACATATAAGCTTCACTTTAAACACTTTACTATAGACATATTTAAATTTCTAATGAAGATTATTGTATTTTAAAAATTACGGAGCTCCCACCCCGTACAGACTGAACGACAGAGCAACTCTCTCTCAGATCAATGTTTATTTCACGTAAATTCGTTAATAAACACAAATGTTTTATAAGTCTTAAGCAAGATAGAAATAAGAGCTTCATTTTAAATACATTACAATATACATATTTATAGCTCAAGTGAAGATACATATGTTTTTATAGTAGCGCTCAGTAGCTTGTCGGGCATGGAGTGCAGACGCCTACGCACTTGCCGATATATTGTATAATATACAAAGATACGCTAATAAAGCCTAAAATCTTATATGCCTCCAGAAAGACCGATATATGAACATTATTATAATTGCACCAAATGAAATATATCATGTTCGAGAACAAAGATATATCAATTTTAAATTAAGTTTCGACTCTCTCTCGGGTGAGAGAGATGGGGCGACTCTCGCCCCATCTATTGGAGATTCTGTGCACTAAATACCCAAAGCTACTCAAACCCTCCTAGCATTATTTAAGTAATGAAGTAATATGGTATATTTACTCACTATAATGTGGGTGCTGAATGCAGAACATGAGAAAACATATATTTACTCCAAACTAATATAATTTCATTATGAAATAAGTAGCATCAAAGGAAGTCGATGGTCCAAGCAGCAATGTTGTGGAGCGACTTATCCAAGATATATCGTTGTTTGGAAAGTGTTTGTTGGCATATCCAGTTGTCGCACTTCTCTGCTCAAATTATCACAAATTTAAATTATAATGTTAACAAGTAGAATACGTATTTTTAATAAAATCTAACATAACTAGCCAGAAAACATTTAACATTAATTAAAAAATATATGTTTGGAAGTTAAATCGACTTCATAGGACAATGGTTTTGTTATATATACTCGTTATTCGTTGACATGCGTTCGTTACTTAAACTACCATGTACTGTACTTATGTAAAATCTCCCATGTCTCTTCGCTCATCTCACCGAACCCTACAGGCTCTGTGATATATTGTTTAATTAATTGAGATTCACAAATAAAGCTTATAATTGTATATGTTATCAAAAAGGCAGAGCTTAGTTTAGTTCATTTATTATGCACTCCATACCCATCCAATGGACGATAGTCGAGTGTTACAGAGGCACATAATGGGCTCAGGGAATGAGCCCCACAATTCATATAGCCAAGCAAGTTATAATCTTGATAAGCTAGTTACAAAAGTCAATACACATTGTCACATCAACAATGGGCTCGAGACCGACCACAAGTACAGTTTATAATTTAAGCAACTGACATATGGAGGGCTAGTGTCACAATTGATATGTTTATCCTACACATAACCCCCTCTCCCCCATCCAATGGGCAGCGGTGGATAGGTTACAATCAAGTCGTTTTTTGCGTTTTATTCAGAGATTAGATCTTATTGGGTGAGAAAAGATATTCATATTTTAAAGAAGGCTTCTTGGCTGATGCTCTCCATTGATGGAAAATATACAACCTTTTGAAAATCAATGTTAGTTTGATCTAGATATTGTAATTAACGAAAGTATTTATGTCATCTGAAAGGTAGAAATATAGGCTACATTTAAAATCCTTTGTCATAAATATAACTGAAGTGAAAACGAAGATATATGCGTTTTGATAGTTACTTGATGGCTTGCTCTGAGAGTGTGAAGCCCTGCACACCAGCCAATAAATTGTATAATTAGTTTCCATATATTTTAATTAATCTTAAAAATCTATATGTCAGAAGAAAGGAAGATGTAGCCGTTAATGTGACAACATTTAAAAATATATATATCTTAAGTTAAATAAATAATACCACCTTATTGCCGGTGTCCGGACACATGAAAATTACCTAGGTATCAGTATCCAGCCAGGCGGGGATCACAGGCTGCACAATACTGATAAATTTATGTAATGCACTACTTGTGGTCGATCTCGAACCCATTTATGATGTGACGACTTATAGTGAATTTTGTAACTAGCTCATTAAGATTGTAACTTGCTTAGCTAAATGAATTGTGGGGTTCGGTCCATTCATTTTCTTTCTTTATTATGCACCCCATAATACACATCCCGTGGGCGGTGGTGTAAAGGATTACAGAGGCACATAATCGGTTCAGGAACTGAACCCTCTAGTTCGTTTAGCTAAGCAAATAACAATCTTTTGACGCTAGTTACAAAATTATTAATGTACACATACTTATGCATACATGTACATATTCATACGTATACATATATACATACACATACATATTTAATCACCACCACAAATACACACATCAGTAATCTTTTGTGTCACAAGTGATTCAACAAGAGGCTCACAACAGTCACTATACAAGGCACTTTACATCTATGGTGAGTCGCACAGTTACTAGTCTTGCTGCACACCCACCCAACTGGGCGGCAGCTTTACAGTCATGTGCTCCACACCCACCCAACTGGGCGGCAGCTTTACAGTCATGTGCTCCACACCCACCCAACTAGGCGGCAGCTTTACAGTCATGTGCTCCACACCCACCCAACTGGGCGGCAGCTTTACAGTCATGTGCTCCACACCCACCCAACTGGGCGGCAGCTTTACAGTCATGTGCTCCACACCCACCCAACTGGGCGGCAGCTTTACAGTCATGTGCTCCACACCCACCCAACTGGGCGGCTGCTTTACAGTCATGTGCTCCACACCCACCCAACTGGGCGGCAGCTTTAGAGTCATGTGCTCCACACCCACCCAACTGGGTGGCAGCTTTACAGTCATGTGCTCCACACCCACCCAACTGGGCGGCAGCTTTACAGTCATGTGTATGCATTACCTACAGTAAGCAAATTTTGGATACTTCGCTAAGATTTCGAGCAGCACATCATTATGAATGAAGTACTTATACATTTCATGGACACTATTGATGTTGTTATCTTTAAATTCCGCGATTTTTCACATTCCATTATATAATGACGCAAAGTATGCGAATAGTTCTGCTGACAGAGTTTACATTTAGTCAAATCTACATCATCAGATGTTACAAACTTCCAGAGGTACTTGTAGCTGAGCCTAAACCTAGCAGTTGTAAACATCTAGAAGTCTGCTAACATTATTGGATGACCCATAGACGAGCGATTCATCAAAGTTTATACAATATTGTGAAATTGACAGTCAGTGTAGTAACATAAATTGGTAAATCATAAATATTGTAAGTTAAGAATCTGATGCATGTGTGTGTGTGTTGGGGGGGGGGGGGGGCGGGGGTTATACCCTTGGTAAGCGAGAGAGGAAAGTAACCTTAGACGTACTGCGGTCAATGTGTGGGGGGGGGGGGAGTTGGAGGGAGGGTGGGAGAATTAAATCCACCCTCCAACATCTGGGCATAGTACCAGCAGCCTCCACAACACTCCATCAGCCTCCAGCTGATGCTTGTAGATGCTTCATCTAACCTCACTTATGTCACACATTAACCTACAGTTCCTGTGATATTTAAACTCCTCATCACAGTGGCGTCTCACCAATATAAACTGTATTGGATTTTGTCCCGAAATAGCTATATGCTGACTGGACGTGTATGTATGTATGTATGTATGTATGTATGTATGTATGTATGTATGTATGTATGTATGTATGTATGTATGTATGTATGTACGCATGTATGTATGTATGTATGTATGTATGTATGTATGTATGTATGTATGTATGTATGTATGTATGTATGTGTGTATGTGTGTGTGTATGTATGTATGTATGTATGTATGTATGTATGTATGTATGTATGTATGTATGTATGTATGTATGTATGTATGTATGTACGCATGTATGTATGTATGTATGTATGTATGTATGTATGTATGTATGTATGTATGTATGTATGTATGTATGTATGTATGTGTGTATGTGTGTGTGTATGTATGTATGTATGTATGTATGTATGTATGTATGTATGTACGCATGTATGTATGTATGTATGTATGTATGTATGTATGTGTGTATGTATGTATGTATGTATGTATGTATGTATGTATGTATGTATGTATGTATGGATAGATGGATGGATGTATGTATGTACGCATGCATGTATGTATGTATGCATGTATGTATGTATGTATGTATGTATGTATGTATGTATGTATGTATGTATGTATGTATGTATGCATGCATGCATGCATGTATGTATGTATGTATGTATGTATGTATGTAATGTATGTATGTATGTATTTATATACGCATGTATATACGCATGTATTTATATACGCATGTATGTATGTATGTATGTATGTATGTATGTATGTATGTATGTATGCATGTATGCATGTATGTATGCATGCATGTATGTATGTATGTATGTATGTATGTATGTATGTATGTATGTATGTATGTATGTATGGATGTACGCATGCATGTATGTATGGATGTATGTATGTATGTATGTATGTATTCCCAATCACGTTAAAGACTCCCCCTCTATCATCCAGTTTAAGAGAAAAACAACTATGTACTAAATAATCGACTCCTTGTAACTTTAATTATGCTGACCTTCCTATCTGTATTCAGACTGAGCCTACCATCATTAGAGGTGATTATAACGCTAGACATAGGAATATTGGTAATTCGCAGTTCAGTAATCGTAACGGCAACCATCTGTTGTCACTATTAGATAGTCACGATGATGCACAGATTGTGGGTGACCTTGAACCGACGCATATCTACGGAGGTATTCCTGATCTATGTCTCGGTTTCAACGTCTCCCACACCGTGTGCGCCTCGTCAATAGTGCCAGTTATGGCGTCTGATCATCTGCCCATATTAGCCACTGTAAGCATTGGCAGCTCTATCCTCCCTGGTGGAGTGTTCAAGCGGAAGAGGCTGGCTGTGCCCACCCACCGATCAACGAGACAATCTTGTTGCCCATGTGTCAGATTGGTGCAGTTCATCTGAGCCTTCATCAGTTGAAGATCTTAACAATGAGCTCACAGGTACTATCGAGCAGTTTATAGAATCACTTGATCCATCGTCCAGGCCACGTAACCCAAATTACACTGGTCATAGCACATATGCTTATTATAATGATTCTAAATTGCATGCACTAAAACGCACTGCCAGAATAATTGGACTAGCTTGTAGAAGGACCCACACTGCTGAAATGCTTCGGCTCTTTCAAGCGGCTCTGGCTAAGGCCAGGGAACGTATGGTGGAGCTGAGGCAGACAGACTGGGAAACTTTTGTCCGTGGTCTCAATTCTCACACGCCACTAAGTCGGGCATGGAAGGATATCAACAAGATCAAAGGGAAAAATGCTGCAGAGATCTCGTACCCTAATCCTCTGCACAGAGCAAATGATCTTGTTGATGCTTGGGCCACGACTTCCAGCTTTGACAGTCTTCCTCTACCCTCACAGAATGAATTAAATAATAGATATACTGATAGGGCAAGGTTCCTTGACTTCATGCTTCATCAAGAGGATGACTGTGACATGCTTTTTACTGAATACAAACTAGATTCTGCTCTACATAAAGGCAAAGCTACATCACCCGGGGTGGATGGAGCTCTCTCTCTCTCTCTCTCTCTCTCTCTCTCTCTCTCTCTCTCTCTCTCTCTCTCTCTCTCTCTCTCTCTCAGAGCATCCCCTTATGTGTTGTATGTGGGTGCTGAAGTTCAGTCTCTTGTCTATGTATAGGTGAACGAACTTTCCATAATTGTTATTGCTAATGTTTACTTGTAATACTGGGTATACATCCGGTGTTCTTACCCTCGACCGCGGCGAGGGTAAGCCGCGGTCGTATGGTCTGAAACCCACAAATATTTACAATGGGGGGGGGGATAACATTTCCTCTTCAAGCACGCGCGCACAAATGAACTATGTTACTTAACTGGAAGCACTCGTACAACATAATTTACACGATTTTTCAGGATAATTATACTTCTTACAAGCATATATACAGTATAGTACCTAGGAGGTTCTCTTCAATGATATCTAAGATAATTAAAAGAACCCAAGCAAACTACTGTGGAAATGTGCAGGACAAACATATCCATTGTGACACTAGTTCTCCACATATGACATTTGCTTAATTTAGAAACTGTACTTGTGGTCGATCTCAAACCCATGTTGTTGATGTGACGATGTGTTATGAATTTTGTGGCTAGCTCCTCAAGATTGTAACTTGCTTAGATAAATAAATTGTGTGTTCAGTCCCTGAACCCATTATGTGATAAATTAACTAAACTAAAAACTATAGTCTGGCGACGAAGCCTGAACTGCATAATGTAAATAGGGATTAACCAGAAAAAGATATAGGTGAAGAATAACATCAGGTAACTGCGTTAATTACAATATTAGATCAAACTAACATTGATTTTCAAAAGGTTGTAGATTTTCCATCAATGGAGAGCATCAGCCAAGAAGCCTTCTTTAAAATATGAATATCTTTCCTCACCCAATAAGATCTAATCTCTGAATAAAACGCAAAAAAACGACTTGATTGTAACCTATCCACCGCTGCCCATTGGATGGGGGAGAGGGGGTTATGTGTAGGATAAACAAATCAATTGTGACACTAGCCCTCCATATATATCAGTTGCTTAAATTATAAACTGTACTTGTGGTCGGTCTCGAGCCCATTGTTGATGTGACAATGTGCATTGACTTTTGTAACTAGCTTATCAAGATTATAACTTCCTTGGCTATATGAATTGTGGGGCTCAGTCCCTGAGCCCATTATGCGCCTCTGTAACACTCCACTATCGCCCATAGGATGGGTATGGGGTGCATAATAAATGAACTAAAATAAGCTCTGCCTTTTTGATAACATATACAATTATAAGCTTTATTTGTGAATCTCAATTAATTAAGCAATATATCACAGAGCCTGTAGGGTTCGGTGAGATGAGCGAAGAGACATGGGAGATTTCACATAAGTACAGTACATGGTAGTTTAAGTAGCGAACGCATGTCAACGAATAACGAGTATATATAACAACACTATTGTCCTATGAAGTCGATTTAACTTCCAAACATATATTTTTTTAATAAATGTTAAATGTTTTTTGGCAAGCTATGTTAGATTTTATTAAAAATACGTATTCTACTTGTTAACATTATAATTTAAATTTGTGATAATTTGTGCAGAGAAGTGCGACAACTGCATATGCCAACAAACACTTACCAAACAACGATATATCTTGGATAAGTCGTTCCACAACATTGACGCTTGGACCGTCGACTTCCTTTGATGCTACTTATTTACTTATTTCATAATGAAATTATATTAGTTTGGAGTAAATATATGTTTTCTCATGTTCTGCATTCAGCACCCACATTATAGTAAATATACCATATTACTTCATTACTTAAATAATGCTAGGAGGGTTTGAGTAGCTCTGGGTCTTTAGTGGACAGAATCTCCAATAGATGGGGCGAGAGTCGCTCCCTCTCTCTCGCCCGAGCAAGAGTCGAAACTTAATTTAAAATTGATATATCTTTGTTCTCGAACATGATATATTTCATTTGGTGAAATCATAATAATGTTCATATCTCGGTCTTTCTGGAGGCATATAAGATTTTAGGCTTTATTAGCGTATCTTTGATAATTATACAATATATCGGCAAGTGCGTAGGCGTCTGCACTCCATGCCCGACAAGCTACTGAGCGCTACTATAAAAACATATGTATCTTCACTTGAGCTATAAATATGTCTATTGTAATGTATTGAAAATGAAGCTCTTATTTCTATCTTGCTTAAGACATATAAAACATTTGTGTTTATTAACGAATTTACGTGAAATAAACATTGATCTGAGAGAGAGTTGCTCTGTCGTTCAGTCTGTACGGGGTGGGAGCTCCGTAATTTTTAAAATACATGTATCTTCATTAGAACTTTAAGTATGTCTATGGTAAAGTGTTTAAAGTGAAGCTTATATGTCTGTCTTTCTTGAGACATATAAAACATATATGTTTATTAACGAATTCACGTGAAATAAACATTGTTCTGAGAGAGAGTTGCTCGGTCGATCAATCTGTCCGGGGTTAAAGCTCGGCTATTATAAAAGTACACGTATCTTCGCTTTAAATTTAAATATGCCCATGGTAAGGTATTTAGAATGAAGCTTATATTTCTATCATTCTTGTGACATATAAAACTCTTACGTTTATTAAGGAATCTGTGTGAAATAGGCATGGTTCTGAGATGAATGCTGCGGTTCTCGAGCTCGACGCGCGGCAATGGACGCCTTAAACATCCAGTGGGTGTTATTGGACCCTATACCCATTTTATTTGTGGTTGGAGCCCCATACCCATTCTATGGGTGGTTGGAGCCCCATACCCATCCTGTGGGTTGTAGTGGACGCCATACTCATCCTGTGGGTGGTATTGGACCCCATACCCTTCCTGTGGGTGGATGTGATCCCCATACTCATCCTGTGGGTGGATGTGACCCTCATACCCATCCTGTGGGTGGTATTGGACCCCTTTCCCACCTAACAGGCGGTAGGTGACAATATACCCATCCTAGCTATAGTTGGTATAGTAGACACAATACCGTCCTGTTTGCAGTAGTTTACCCCATAGACATTCAAATGTAACATCGTTTTCTGTTAGCGTTCCTACAAAACATTCTTTAAAGATTTTTAAAGCCAAACTATGGTATATAATATTGATTGGTGACGCACTGTTATTCTATGTAATAATTTATAGTGCTTATTATAATTTACTAAGAACAACTAATATTTCTCAAAACAAAACTACGAGCCTTCAATAGGATATAGCTGATCTGTAATATTATAAGAGCATGGACAACAGTAGGTAAATTTCACAACCCATGTGGGACCTGAAAACTACAATTTTCCTTATGATTGAACCAATCACGAATATTCTGCTATCTATGTTGACGGACGGGTACTGTGACACGTAAATTGGTACGTGAGGAAGAGTTTGGGCCTTGGTAAAAAAAGTAACTGGGAATATATCACATATTTACTAATTCATATTCAACATATTGACTTTAAGCATTAAGTCATATATGTGCTGTCTTGTGTGAGAACGGGTTGTGATAGATCAAGGCTCCTTGACTTCATGCGTCATCAAGAGGATGACTGTGACATGCTTTTTACTGAATACGAACTAGACTCTGCTCTACATAAAGGCAAAGCAACATCACCCGGGGAGGATGGAGTTACTTACGGCATACTGCGTATGCTTCTGCTAGTTCCAGGGAATCCCTTGCTTCAGTTGTATAATATGAGCTATGTAACTGGGGAGCTTCCAAAGTCATGGACCAACATTCTTATTATTCCCATTTCTAAACCAAACCAGCAGTGTGCTTTTCGCCCAATCTCCCTCACTAGTTGTCTCTATAAGTGTCTTGAGAGGATGGTTCTCAACCGTCTCCTTTACAGAATTAGTAACATGTTGTCTCCCAAGATATATGGCTTTACGCATGGAAAGAGTGTACGTCACTGTATTACCACGTTCCTCACCCTGCATACTGATAGGTCATATACGTAAATACGTTAAAATGTCCAAAGAGCTGGCAAGCAGAGGTTGGAAGAACAGAGCGAGGATGCAGAAATCTTGAGCGAGGAACTGGAGACGAGGTGAAGAGGGGAGATGAAAGATCGGTGGCCCAACCACCGTTGGTTTGAACTTGAGTAGAGTGAAGTAGGGTTGAGTGGGGCGTCATTTTCAGTACACACAGGGGGGCGGGCTCCCAAGCAGCTGGCAGTTGATGGTAGTTGAAGGTTGATTACTTCATTGGTTTACTTCTTTCTTGATGGTGGGAGCAAACTCTGATCTTTGGTCTTCGTTTTCGGCTTGTCTTTCTTGGCGGTCCGACTTCGTGTTGACATTGTTGTGCTATCATTGGAGGTTGTTGGTGTAGTGTCGTGAAGAAAATCGGCAGCTGAGAAGTGGTATTTCTGTTAAGGTGGAGATGTCGTTCCCACAGAGACTTCCTCATCTGATGAGTCAGATGAGTACATACCAGGAGATGTGGGTCGTAGAAGTAAAGCTCCTGATGGTTTAGTAGCAGCAGCAGGACTTATTGCAGATGTAGAAGGTTCAGTGGATGTATGTACTGTGGGTGGAGATGTAGCAGGAGATGGTGGATGAGAAGTCGTCGGCTTCCGGGTTGCTACCGTACCAGGAGCAGGTGTTGCAGCTGCAGTAGGTTCAGTATCGTTCACAGTAATGTCCGAGTCCGGACCAGGAGCTAGAGCATCGTCCAACAATGGGTTTGAAGGGTCGGTGACTAGTACAGTGGTCCCTGAAGATTTGGTAGGAAGAGGTGCTGAGTGGCTCTGCTGGGTTGAAGATTCATTGTCGGTTCGTTCTTGAATTACTCTCTTTATCATAGCGGCGTGTTTCGGATATTTCACATAGTACAGAGGGTCAATAATGGCTGGGTGGAGCATGGTAACTTCAGTGCAGTAACGAACTGTGTCAGCATCAACGTACCAAATCTCTCTGCGGGTTCCGTCATCTAGTAGTCCGTTTTCGTAGTCGATGTTCCATTCCCGAGCTGCGATACGTTTCTGAGAGGTCATATACCACTTTCCTAGATCTTAAGTCAGCCTTTGACATTGCTAACCCACACGTCATTCTGAGCGAACTTACTAAAATGAATGTTGGAGGATGGCTTCTATGGTGGGTAAGAGGCTATCTATCCAACAGGAAGTCATCTGTACTGTTCCAAGGGCATAGGAGTGTAACGAGAGATTTTGAACTTGGCACTCCACAGGGAGGTGTCCTCAGTCCTACTCTGTTCAATGTGTTAATCAATGCACTTTTAAACTCGGTAACTAGGAGACCCAGCGAACACATCATTAGCTATGCGGATGATATACTGATCCACACCAATGGATATACCAACACGCAAAATGTTCTGAACTCTGTATTGCACACATGCCAGGAACTAGGCTTGGTCATCTCAGTAGAGAAAACAAAGATCCTGAACCGACGCCCACCTAGACGGGGTGAGGCCGACGCCCACCCAGACGGGATGGGGCTGTTCCCAAAATGCAGCTGGATGATGGCTCTCTGCTCTACTATGTAACCAGATACAAATACCTTGGTCTTGAGGTTCTACTGTACCGCAATGTGTAGCCAGACTGGGTCGCCAATGTAGAGAGAGGCTCCGTGCTCTCAAGGCTGTGGCAGGCTACCATCCAAGCTATGGTGCAAATGTGAGAATTGGAAAAAATGATATATCTCTCATATATAAGGTCTCTGATTGATTATGCTGCACCCATGCTTGCTCTAGTGCCTGAGAGAATGCTTGGAGGGCTGGAATAGATGCAAAACGAAGCCATGAGGATTATCCTCGGATGCCCCCGTACAACTAAATTACTAAACTTGAGGAAGGAACTCAATATTTCATGTGTATGTGATCGTATCTTTGAAATTAATGCTTTAATTGGTATCAAGATGCTTAGGCTAGCCCTCCCTAACCCCTGCACTGAAGCCCTCCAAGCCTTCTTCCTTGAAGGTCAGCATCCCTCCAAATGGATTATCAAAACTGTCGTTATGCTCAGAATGTATAATATTCATCACCTCTACCAAGAGAGACAACAACAACACTTTCCTGCACCATGGGAGATCACTCCTTTCCAAATTATTGTCCCCACCTTTCCCACCCAAGAAACTGATTAAAGAACAAGCCTTGCTTCGACAAGAAGCAAAGTACAATGTCTTAAGCCAAATTGATGCTTTAGTCAGAGAGCGCTCCCTTTCCCAGATTATCTACACTGATGGATCCTTGCATCAGTCCCATGGTGCAGCTGGAAGTGCAGTTGTTGTGACAGTGAGAGATGGTTCCTTCTCCCATGAGTGTGGAGCGCGTCTCAGTAACTGGGCCTCCACTCTTCAAACAGAATTGGTTGCCATAATCCTTGCACTCGAGCGTGTATATGAATCCAAAGTTGGCACGCTAATTGTAAGTGACTCCTTGTCATCCTTGACTGCCCTCAGCTCCCCAAGGCAAAACTGTGACGTGCTTATCTCTGAAGCTATACACAGATTTAATGAAATAATCAATGATGGAGTCAGAGTCTGTCTT
The DNA here is from genome assembly GCF_040958095.1 of Procambarus clarkii. NCBI lineage: Eukaryota > Metazoa > Arthropoda > Malacostraca > Decapoda > Cambaridae > Procambarus > Procambarus clarkii. Next base: position 20,367,193 of record NC_091170.1, read on the forward strand.
CTGTGGATTCCTTCCCATATTGGTCTCCGAATGCATGATAGAACTGATGAGAATGAGAATTTCGGAGACTTGAGGCAAAGTGAAATTCACACCAATTCCTCCATCAATCATCATTCTATTATGCAGGAAGAACCGCACGTCTCTGGGTCATCCAATAAGGTTAGCAGACTTCTAGATGTTACCACTGATAGGTTTAGGCTCGGCTACAAGTACCTCTGGGAGTTTGTAACATCTGCTGATGTAGATTTGACTAAATGTAAACTCTGTCAGCGGAACTATTCGCACACTTTGCGTCATTGTATAATGGAATGTGAAAAAATCGCGGAATTCAGAGATAACACCATCAATGGTGTACAAGAAATTTGTAAGTACTTCATTCATAATGATGTGCTGCCCGAAATCTTACCGAAGTATCCAAAATTTGCTTACTGTAGGTAATGCATGCACATGACGCTAAAGCTGCCGCCCAGTTGGGTGGGTGTGCAACACATGACTGTAAAGCTGCCGCCCAGTTGGGTGGGTGTGGAGCACATGACTGTAAAGCTGCCGCCCAGTTGGGTGGGTGTGCAACACATGACTGTAAAGCTGCCGCCCAGTTGGGTGGGTGAGCAGCACATGACTCTAAAGCTGCCGCCCAGTTGGGTGGGTGAGCAGCACATGACTCTAAAGCTGCCGCCCAGTTGGGTGGGTGTGGAGCACATGACTGTAAAGCTGTCGCCCAGTTGGGTGGGTGTGGAGCACATGACTGTAAAGCTGCCGCCCAGTTGGGTGGGTGAGCAGCACATGACTGTAAAGCTGCCGCCCAGTTGGGTGGGTGTGGAGCACATGACTGTAAAGCTGCCGCCCAGTTGGGTGGGTGTGCAACACATGACTGTAAAGCTGCCGCCCAGTTGGGTGGGTGAGCAGCACATGACTGTAAAGCTGCCGCCCAGTTGGGTGGGTGTGGAGCACATGACTGTAAAGCTGCCGCCCAGTTGGGTGGGTGTGGAGCACATGACTGTAAAGCTGCCGCCCAGTTGGGTGGGTGTGGAGCAAAACTAGTAACTGTGTGACTCACCATAGATGTAAAGTGCCTTGTATAGTGACTGTTGTGAGCCTCTTGTTGAATCACTTGTGATATAAAAGATTATTGATGTGTGTATTTGTGTAGGTGATTGAATACGTATGTGTATATATGTATATGTATATATACGTACATGTATGTATGGGTATGTGTACATGTATTTATATCATTAATAACTGTGTAACTAGCGTCAAAAGATTGCTATTTGCTTAGCTAAACGAACTAGAGGGTTGAGTTCCAGAACCGATTATGTGCCTCTGTAATCCTTTACACCACCGCCCACGGGAGGGGTATGGGGTGCATAATAAAGAAAAAAATTGAATTGTAACTTATCTTATCTCCTAAATGTCAACATATGTCAGTTCAGTTCATGCTGTTGATCTCAATTAGTCTTAAGTCTTAGTTTTTAAGATTTTTCCAGATCTTGCCCAAAACGCTGTGCGTATTAGTGCTTTAGACATAGTATATACTTGTTCTCTCTTGAAATTCAACATTCTGCTTGTAACTCCCAACCACTCCAAACACCACCACCACTACCACCACCACTCCCAACACCACCACCACTCCCAACACCACCATCACTCCCAACACCACCATCAGTCCAAACAACACCACCACTCCTAACACCAACACCCCGTGGGAAGTAATGGAATTTATATCTATCCTTGAGCTGTAGTTGCTCCCATACCCCAGCCTGTGAGTGATAGTGGACCCCATACCCATCCTGTGGAAGGGAGTGGACCCAATATACTCATCCTGTTGGTGATAGTGGACCCCATACCAATCTTGTGGGTGCTAGTGAACCCCATACCCATCTAGTTGGTGGTAGTGGACCCCATACCCATCCTGTGAGAGGTAATGGACCCCATACCCATCTTGTGGGTGCTAGTGAACCCCATACCCATCTAGTTGGTGGTAGTGGACCCCATACCCATCCTGTGAGAAGTAATGGACCTCATACCCATCTTGTGGGTGCTAGTGGATCCCGTACCCATCTAGTGGGTGGTAGTGGACCCCATACCCATCCTGTAGGTGTTAATGGACCCCATACCCATCCTGTGGGTGGTTGTGGACCCCATACCCATCTTGTGTGTGCTAGTTGACTCCATACCCATCTAGTGGGTGGTAGTGGACCCAATACCCATCCTGTAGGTGCTAATGGACCCCATACCCATCTTGTGGGTGCTAGTTGACTCCATACCCATCTAGTGGGTGGTAGAGGACCCAATACCCATCCTGTGGGTGGTAGTGGACCCCATACCCATCTTGTGGGTGCTAGTTGACTCCATACCCATCTAGTGGGTGGTAGAGGACCCAATACCCATCCTGTGGGTGGTAGTGGACCCCATACCCATCCCGTGGGCGGTAGTGCACCCCATACCAATCTTTTGGGCGGTACTGGACCCCTCGCATATCCTGTGGGAGGTAGTGACCCCATAGCCATGCTGTAGGCAGTAGTGGACCTCACACCCACCATGTGGGCGGTTGTGGACCCCATACCTATCCTGTGGAAGGTACTTGACCCCATAAGCATATTATGGACGGTAATGGATCCAATACTCACCCTGTGGGCGGTAGTGGACCCCATACGCGTTCTATGGGTGGTAGTTGAGCGGTAGTTGAGCTCACCTATGGGTGAATGCTTTGTCCTGGGTTCGTATCCTGGCCGGGGAGGATTTACTGGGAGCAAATCCTTAACTGTAGCCTCTGTTTAAATCAACAGTAAAATGTGTACTTGGTTGTAACAACGATTCTTCGCGGCGGGGATCGTATTCCAGGGACCTGCCCGAAACGCTACGCGTACTAGTGGCTGTACAAGAATGTAACAACTCTTGCATATAACTCAAAAAAAAAGTTAACCCCATACCCATCCTGTGGGCGATAGTGGATCCCATACCCATCTTATGGGCGGTAGTAGACGATATACCCAACCTGTCTGCGGTAGTTAACCATATACCCATTCCGTGGACGGAACTGGACCCTATACTCATGCTGTGGGCGGCAATGGAGGCCATACCCATCCTGTGGGCGGTAGTAGACACAATTTTCTTCCTGTGGGTGATTGTTCACCCCAGACCCATCCTGTTGGCAATATAGTGGTCGCCACACACATCCTTTGGGCGGATGTGGAACATATACCCATCCATTGGGCAGTAGTGGACCCCATACTCATCCTGTAGATGATAGTGGACCCCATACTCATCCTGTAGATGATAGTGGACCCCATACTCATCCTGTAGATGATAGTGGACCCAAACCTATCCTGTGTGTAGTAGTGGACCATATACCCATCCAGTAGGTGGTAGTGGACCCCATACCTATCCTATGGGTAGTTATTGGGCCCAGAACCAACGTCATACAAGTGGTATAGACCCCTTACCCACCAACCAGGTGGTAGTAGACCCCTACCTACCTAACAGGTGGTAGTGGACCCTATACTCATTCTACAGTAGGTAGTAGACACTATACCATCCTGTTTGCAGTAGTTTACCCCACAGACATTCCAACGTAACATCGTTTTCTGTTGAAGTTCCTACAATACATTCTTTAAAGATTTTTAAAGCACAAACTAGTGTATATTATGTTGATTAGTGAAGCATTATTATTCTATGTAATAATTTATAGTGCTTATTATAATTTACTAAGAACAACTAATATTTCTTAAAACAAAACTGCGAACCTTCAATAGGATATAGCTGATCTGTAATAGTCTAAGAGCATGGACAATAGCAGGTAAATTTCACAACCCATGTGGGACCTGAAAACTACAATTTTCATTATAATTGAACCAGTCACGACTATTCTGCTGTCTACGGTGATGGACGGGTACTGTGAGACGTAAATTGGTACGTGAGGAAGAGTTTGGGCCTTGAAAAAAATGTAACTGGGAATATACCACATGTTTACTAACTCATATTCAACATATTGACTTTAAGCATTAAGTCATATATGTGCTGTCTTGTGCGAGAGCGGGTTGAAAAGAAAACACTGGCAGCAGTGTGTTTGCTTGGAGAAGTTTAACACAAAAACCTAGTTCAAAATTCAAATGGAAAATATCCTCAGGAATAAGAAGATGCCTTTTGGCTCGCTGCCAGCTACTTTTCCGTATTTCTTTTTCCATTTCTTTCGCTTTTATTCCACTCAGTGGTCGGGAACGCGAATCCTGGAATCCTGTAAGGCTTATCGAGGTCGCCATAGGCTAACTGTTGATGTTTATCTGGATGCAACTCACAACAGCTCACCAACTCACGGGAACCTAAATACAACTTGGTTCATGACAACGTGAATAAACTTCTGGGTCCTGCCACGAGAGTGGAACCCAGAACCTGTCGATCGTGCCGCCTACAATTATTCACTGCGCAGAGAGAACAAGATAACTTACTGAATGGCATTTACACTTCAGAAACAACAAGAAGCGACTGCAGTAAACAAAATATGGTGTATTAATTCCGCCAGATTAGATTCAGCCTTGGATTAGAAATACTGGTATTCCCTGAGGAAGTTTTTAATTTTAATATCTATCATTAGTCTTAAACAATGTTCGTTAAGAAGCAATTTTATGTTAAAATAACAATGTTTCCTTGATCAGAATTTCTTTTAATAAATGTAAGAATAAACACTACAATGGACAAATTAAAATGTGTAGATGTTGTGTACCATTACTGCCAAAATCAATTTCAGTGCAGGAGGCGTGTGAATGTACTGAGAGCAATCACTAGGTCGGCAGATACACTGGTACACCCCGGCCCAGGAACACACTGGTACACCCCGGCCCAGGGACACACTGGTACACCCCGACCCAGGGACACACTGGTACACCCCGACCCAGGGACACACTGGTACACCCCGACCCAGGAACACACAGCCCACACATCCCGAGGCAACACATCGTCTCTGGCTCGCCTGGCTGGCTGATCCTGCACTCAGGATGATGGCTGGATTAAAGACAGTTGTTGTGTGGTGGTTGGTGATGGGTGGCTGTGTAGCCAAGCTGGACGTCCCGGAACTAGAGGAGCTGCGCTCAGCATTAGTGGTTACACAGTTGGTGCTCTCCGAGCAAGCTGAAACCTTGAAGCACCTGGTGAACAGCACACTACAGGCGAAAACCTCATGTGCTCCAGGTATGTCTTGCACCTGTTCTCCCCCTCTACCCAAGACAGCTGTCCTTACTTAACAGTGCTCAACAATTGACTTGAGATACTGATGTTCGTCCCATCAGTGGAACTACAACCACTCACCGCCTACACACACCTTCCATGCACCGCCCACACACACTGCCCATACACCGCCCACACACATTGCCCACACTCCGCCCACACACACTGCCCATACACCGCCCACACACACTGCCCACACTCCGCCCACACACACTGCCCATACACCGCCCACACACATTGCCCACACTCCGCCCACACACACTGCCCATACACCGCCCACACACACTGCCCACACTCCGCCCACACACACTGCCCATACACCGCCCACACACACACCGCCCACACACACACCGTCCACACACACTCCGCCCACACACACCGCCCACACACACCGCCCACACACACTGCCCACATATACCGTCCACACACCGCCCAAACACACCGCCCACACACACCGCCCAAACACACCGCCCACACACACCGCCCAAACACACTGCCCACATATACCGTCCACACACCGCCCAAACACACCGCCCACACAAACCGCCCACACACACTGCCCACATATACCGTCCACACACCGCCCAAACACACCGCCCACACACACCGCCCACACACCGCCCACACACACATCGCTCATACACACCGCCAACACACATACACACCGCCAACACACATACACACCACCCACACACCGCCGACACACCGCCCACACACACACAGCCCATACACAACAGCCACACAAACACCGCCCACACACACACTGTCCCGGAACTGAGAGGGATGAGCTACAAGGAAAGGCTAAGGGAGCTGAACCTCACAACCCTGGAAAACAGAAGAGTAAGGGGAGACATGATAACCACCTACAAAATTCTCAGGGGAATTGACAGGGTGGAAAAAGACAAACTCTTCAGCACGGGTGGAACACGAACAAGGGGACACAGGTGGAAACTTAGTACCCAGATGAGCAACAGAGACGTTAGAAATAATTTTTTTCAGTGTCAGGGTAGTTAACTAATGGAATGCATTAAGTAGTGTTGTGGTGGAGGCTGACTCCATACACAGTTTCAAATGTAGATATTATAGAGCCCAATAGGCTCAGGATCTGTACACCAGTTGAGAGGCGGAAACAAAGAGCCAGAGCTCAACCCCCGCAAACACAACTAGGTGAGTACACACTGCCCACACACACACACACACACCGCCCACACGCACACACACCGTCCAGACACATTGCCCGCACACCGCCAACACACACCGCCCACACATAGTGCCCACACACAGCGCCCAAACTCACCGCCCACACACACACAACCCAAATACTGCCCACACACTACACCAATACACTGCCCACACATACTCCGCCCAAACACTGCCCACACACACCGCCCACTCACAATGTCCACACACCGCTCACTCACAATGTCCACACACCGCCCACACACACACCGCCCACACACACACCGCCCACACACACACCGCCCACACACACACCGCCCACACACACACCGCCCACACACATCAGCCAGATACCCACACCAACATACAGACTGGCTAAGCGACTCAACTGTCTGTTGTCTCCTTATGTGCCTTGTACCTTTAGCCTGAAGTCTCCAAAGGAATTCGGTGACTTACTGCAGGGAGTGGGGCCCACAGGGATAAGAGCCTCTTTTGATGTGGAGTCGCTGTTTACCAACGTGCCTGTGGTCGAAACAATTAGGATAATGATGGACAGATTGTACCGTGATCCAGCTTACACCCCTCTAGACATACTAAAGAGCATACTGAGGAAGTTACTCAAAGCCTGCACTAAAGAGGCACCCTTCTTGAGTCCCGATGGGCACATGTATAAGCAAGTAGATGGGGTCGCCATGGGGTCTCCGCTAGGTGTCCTGTTTGCGAACTTCTACATAGTTATCATAGAGCAGAGGGTCTTAGTTGACATGGACTTGAAACACACCATATACTGCATGTACGTTGACGACATTTTTATGGCGGTACCTGATGTCAGACGTTTGCAGCAGCTGAAGGAGGCATTCGAGCAAAATTTGGTGTTAAGTTTCACTTACGAGATGGAGAGTGATGGGAGGCGGTTCACACACACACACACACACACACACACACACACACACACACACACACACACACACACACACACACACACACACACACACACACACACACACACACATACATATATATATATATATATATATATATATATATATATATATATATATATATATATATATGTATATATATATATATATATATATATATATATATATATATATATATATATATATATATATATATATATATATATATGATACTATCGTTGTTACAGGTTCGTGCCAATAGGCTCTGAGACTCTGGGCGCCTGGGGTAAATGTACACTTAAGTTCCTGAAGGAGCTGGGCGAGGAACTCATTAGGAAGACTAGAGACCCAAGTGCGGCCAGTTTTATGTTCCAGCGCCTCAGTGTCGCTGTTCAGAGGGGAAATGTGTGCTGTATCTTGGGTACGCACCCGACCCCCGAGGTGCTGGACGAGGTCTTCGAACACTGATTGGTATATTGTTATATTGTTATATAAGTGTGTGTTTTCTGTAAACTGTAGCATTGCAATAAAATCAAATAAAAAAAATAATAGGGGTGGTAGGAGAGGAAAAGATGAAAGTATTCAGTAAGAATCCACAAGATCTTCTCTGAACACTATTTATTTTCTTCTTCGAGGATGTGGGTCCCTTTAATTAAACCAGTGGTGGTACCCCTAAATATATATATATATATATATATATATATATATATATATATATATATATATATATATATATATATATATATATATATATGTCGTACCTAGTAGCCAGAACTCACTTTTCAGCCTACAATGCAAGGCGCGATTTGCCTAATAAGCCAAGTTTTCATGAATTAATATATTTTCTCTAAATTTTTTCTTATGAAATGATAAAGCAACCCATTTCATTATGTAAGAGGTCAATTTTTTTTTATTGGAGTTAAAATTAACGTAGATATATGACCGAACCTAACCAACCCTACCTAACCTAACCTAACCTATCTTTATAGGTTAGGTTAGGTTAGGTAGCCGAAAAAGTTAGGTTAGGTTAGGTTAGGTAGGTTAGGTAGTCGAAAAGCAATTAATTCATGAAAACTTGGCTTATTAGGCAAATTGGGCCTTGCATAGTAGGCTCAGAAGTGAGTTCTGGCTACTAGGTACGACATATATATATATATATATATATATATATATATATATATATATATATATATATATATATATATATATATATATATATATATATATATATATATGTGTGTATATCACGAAAATAAACACGTGATTAAAAATGTGACAATGTCAGACCACCTAGGTAAAATGAAACAGGAATTTCCTTAAGTACTTTCGTATATTAATACATCTTCAGAAGGAGTGCTGAAGATGTATTAATATACGAAAGTACTTAAGGAAATTCCTGTTTCATTTTTCCTCCGTGGTCTGACATTGTCATATATATATATATATATATATATATATATATATATATATATATATATATATATATATATATATATATATATATATATATATCTATATATATATCGTACCTAGTAGCCAGAACGCACTTCTCAGCCTACTATGCAAGGCCCAATTTGCCTGATAAGCCAAGTTTTCATGAATTAATTGTTTTTCGACTACCTAACCTACCTAACCTAACCTAACCTAACTTTTTCGGCTACCTAACCTAACCTAACCTATAAAGATAGGTTAGGTTAGGTTAGGTTGGGTTGGTTAGGTACGGTCATATATCTACGTTAATTTTAACTCCAATAAAAAAATATTACCTCATACATAATGAAATGGATAGCTTTATCATATCATAAGAAAAAAATTAGAGAAAATATATTAATTCAGGAAAACTTGGCTTATTAGGCAAATCGGGCCTTGCATTGTAGGCCGAGAAGTTCATTCTGGCCACTAGGTACGACATATATATATATATATATATATATATATATATATATATATATATATATATATATATATATATATATATATATATATATATATATATATGTATATGTCGTACCTAGTAGCCAGAACGCACTTCTCGGCCTACTATGCAAGGCCCGATTTGCCTAATAAGCCAAGTTTTCCTTAATTAATATATTTTCTCATATATTCTTATACATATTCATATTCATATACATATACATATTACATATACTTATACAGAACCTACATTCCCTCCTATGCGTTATGTGGGGTTTCCTCCGAGGCTATTGGGGGGTCACCCTTCTTCCAGCCAGAGGTGGTACTCCCTTATATATATATATATATATATATATATATATATATATATATATATATATATATATATATATATATATATATATATATATATATATATATATATATATATTATTAAATATGACCGAAAAAGTAAGATTAATAATTCTAACACGAATTTTCTCAATCTTTCGTACATTTCTTTTCACTGTTGGAGGTAATTCAAAAATCAATTCTCCAAAATTCATTTTTATTTCTAGTCTGACGCAACACTTGAGCTCGTTTCGTAAAATTTATTACATTTTCAAAGACTTTACACATACACAACTGAATAGAACTTACATATCTCCGATTTGTTTATATCTACATTTGAGTCAGGTGGATGGGGTGAGGTGGTATTTAATAGGGTCTTAATTTCATCAACACAAGACAGAACACGAAACAATGGGTATTGAAATGGAAGTGATTGTAGAAAGCCTATTGGTCCATATTTCTTGATGCTTCTATATTGGAGCGGAGTCTTGAGGTGGGTAGAATATAGTTGTGCATTAATTGGCTGTTGATTGCTGGTGTCGACTTCTTAATGTGTAGGTCCTCGCAGATATCAAGCCGCCTGTTATCGCTGTATTTATCGATGATTTCTGTGTTGTTTGTTAAGACTTCGCTGGTGATGGTCTGGTTGATGGAAGAGATTATATGTTCCTTAATGGAGCCCTGTTGCTTATGCATCGTTAATCGCCTGGAAAGAGATGTTGTTGTCTTGCCTATATAGTGAGTTCTTTGAGGCTTACAGTCCCCAAGTGGGCGTTTGAAGGCATAGACGACGTTGGTCTCTTTTGAAGCGTTCTGCTTTGTGTCTGGAGAGTTTCTCATGAGTCGGTTGGCCGTTTTTTTGGTTTTATAGTAAATCGTCAATTGTATCTTCTGATTTTTGTCTGTAGGGATAACGTTCCTATCAACAATATCTTTCAGGACCCTTTCCTCCGTTTTATGAGCTGTGGAAAAGAAGTTCCTGTAAAATAGTCTAATAGGGGGTATAGGTGTTCAGCTTGTGGCTCAGCTGAGCCACAGCAACCTTTCCTGTCCCCCAGTCCTCCCCACTATTCTCCTCTCCACCGTCCCCTCGTCCTCCCCACCATGCCCCACTCCCGTGTCCCTTTGTCCTCCCCACCATTCTCCATTCCCCCATCCTCTCGTCCCCACCATCCCAAACTCCCCCGTCCCCTCGTCCTTCCCCACCATTACCCCCTCTCTATTGTCCCCTCGTCCTCCCCACCATCTCTCACTTCCGTCCCCTCGTCATCCACACCATTCCCCACTCCCTCGTCCGATGCCTTCCCAAATGGTCTGATGTTCCCATCAGAAAATTAGGAACATCAAGTCATCTGATGTTCCCATCACTGAAATATAAGAAAACAGTTTAAAAATTAAATGAAAATATGAACAAAATTAAATAATAAACTATACTCACGAAATGAACGGTATAGTAAACAACACAGCTCAATTCCAACACAACACACAAAATAATTAAATGAAAATGAAAATAATTCAAAATCTATGAAAATTCTATTTATCAATGCAATCAGAAACATTGAAATGAAATTGTAACATATTTAGTATAGCATGTGTGTTGCTCTTACATGCAACATATGGCACTGTTTTTCAAAAAACTTAGCTTTACCTGTCACAGGTGTGGCATCTATACCTATTCTTACGAAATGAACAGTATGGTAAACAACACAGCTCAATTCCAACACAATGTCACACAAAATAATTCAATAAAAAATAAAATAAATAGAAATCTATGAAAATAAAATTTATCAAGGCAATCGGAAACATTGAAATGGAATTCGTGACATATTTATTATAGCGTGCATGTTGCTATTATATTCAACAGATGGCGCTGTTTTTCAAAACTGCATGTTTTTACCTGTCACAGGTGTGTCATCTATATAGTAGGTATATAAAAAGTTGCGCCTATTTGAATGCAACGTTGTGTCAAAATTTTCAAAGCAATCGGTAAATAGGTTTTCAAAAATTTCCCTCACATGAAAAACACATGAAAACAAAATTTTTCAGAAAAAGTATGTTTTTTGTACAGTCACAGACGTGACATTTATTAAGTATGTATATAAAACTTGCTCGGTTGCGAATGGAACGTTGTGTGAAAATTTCAAAGCAATCGATGAAGAACTTTCGGAGATTAGCAATTATGCACAAACGAACATTTCCATTTTTATTTATATAGATATGTAAATATATAATATAATCATCTCGTGGGTGGTAGTGGACCGCATACCCACGTCGGTGGAAGTGGACCCCATACCCTTCCCATGGGGGATATTAGTTCCCATATATATATATATATATATATATATATATTAGATCTAAGCCGGAAGTGATTAACATAGCCATGTAGATCTACGATAATTACTCTTCTTGCTTACTTTTTATTCAATTTTCCTCGCCTCTCCCCACTCCTTACATCTTCCTCCTTCCCTCATAGTCCCTCTCCTCCCCTCCCTCTTGTGGAAGGTAGTGGACCGCAGACCCATCTCGTTGGTGGTAGTGAACCACATACCATTCTCGTGATTGGTAGTGGATCGCATACCCATCTCGTGATTGGTAGTGGACCGCATATCACCCGTAGGTGGGTAGTGGACCGCATTCCCATCTAGTGGGTGGTAGTGAACCCCATACCCTTCTCTTGGGTTGTAGTGAACCCCATACTTATCTTGAGGGGTGGTATTTGACCCCATACCCATCCCGTAGGTGGTAGTGGACTCCCATACCCATTCCATGAGTGGCAGTGGACCGCATACCCATCTCGTGGGTGGTAGTGGACCGCATGGCCATCCCGTTGGTGGTAGTGGTGATAGTGCACCCTATACCTATCCCGTGGGTGGTAGTGGACCCCCATACCCATTCCGTGATTGGTAGTGGACCGTATACCCATCTCGTGAGGGGTAGTGGACCCCCATACTTGATTCAAGGTGATTGGTACTTGATACTTGATTACTCCACGTTCTTCCCGTTGGGTGTAGTGCACCAAGAGTTTATTCGACAAATGTTAAGTTGTTTAACTATGTGTTTTTTTTCTCTTTCCAGAAATGATTATGAACTTACTACTGACACTATCTCCAGTTCTTGTTTCAATAAAGACTATGACTTCCTCTATTTTCTATCCTAAGGACAACCATTCTTATCAATAAATTTATTCTAAAAATACCTTTTGATAAAATATTTTTTCTTACTTTTAAATAATGATGTTTACTTTCCAGAGCGGTGCTGCCCCTACCCTTACAAACGGGTGCTGGACGAGTGCTTTTATCTGAGCAGCAAGCAACTGGCCTGGAGTCAGGCTCGTCACTACTGTCAGGGGATGAAAGGGGACCTGGCCACCCCTAAACACGTCTTCGCTCTCGTGTCCTTTGTCCTCGAGAATGGAGGTATTTGGTTATGTTTGGTCATTGTACATGATGCTGTGATACTGCACCAGGCTATAATAACCAGCATTGTCTTCCTGGTTTTTAGGCAATGGAGTGACTTGAACCCACTATTCAGTAAGTGAATTCACCAGAGTTCTGGGTTAGAGGACTTTTGTACCATCATGGCTGAGTTGGTTATGGCCGGTGTCTAGGATTCATCCGAACGCGAGTTCAAGTCACTCCATTGTCTCAAAACGATTCTCACTGATATATCCCCTCCATTGTGGTTTCTTTTCTTATATAAACAAAGTTATATTACCAGACCTATGAATCTTACCAGCTGTCTGAGCATTTCTTTAAGACTTATAGATTTCATGTTACACAGTTCGTCACTGTGTAACGCAGACCCATTGGCATGAGGTACCTGGAGCTTTGTAATTACTTTATTCACTCTCGTGTTCTTGAGGATATCTTCATAATGCACCTAAAACTTGCCATTGCAGGCTACTGAACATATGATTCTGTATCACTAACCATCCTGCTAGATGGGGACTTTATTATCACTGTTACCCTTATTTACTTGTGTGTTAATGATGATATCCTCATAATGCACACAGAGTTTGCCTGTGCAGAATACAGATCACTTGCGTCTGTATGACTAACCATGCTGTGTGATGGAGATTTTTAGCATCATGTAACACACAAACTGTACTCCCCTTTCATTTAGTCTAGGGCAGCTCAACAAATGCAGATGAAGCTAAATGTGTTAAAAAATTAAAAAGTGTAACGTATCGGAAAATACAAAAGCAAAGAAAAGCAGAGTGACGTAGAACAATATAGAGTGCGGACGAGTGACAGGTGAAGAGTGAGAAAGAGTCAGCGACAGAGAAAGTTTAGAGAGAAAATGGGATGAAGGGTTGGCTTAAAGACAGGGACATAATATGTAGAGGAAGATGAGTGGAAAGAGTTAGAAAAAAGAACTAGAGTGAGTTAGAGTAGATAGAGGTAGATAGAAAAGCAGTAAGAAGGTAGAAGGGCTGCCACCATCCAGTCAGAATGTTTAAAAGACAAGGCACGGAACTCTTCTCTATAATCACAGTAAACAGTAAACTGTAACCAAATAAACATATAATTATAGTGGTAGTGGACCCTATAATCAAGTAATCTTCAGAGTGCTCTCTCCTCTAGATTTCATTTTATCATAAGTCAAGAAATTAATCCAAGAGTAAGGAGATCAATTTTAAGATAATTAAAAATGTCCTAAAAGAGATTATTAATTGATTATATGTCGTGCATAATTATATTACCTTCAGGCGATGAGTCACAACAACGTGGCTGAAGTATGATGACCAGACCACACACTAGAATGTGAAGGGACGACGACGTTTCGGTCCGTCCTGGACCATTCTCAAGTCGATTGTGATGAGGAAGTAGAGACAGGCAATAAATGGCACGAGAGATGAGGAGCAAAGTAAGGTGTAGTGGAGGGGCTAGTAGTAGGAACTGCAGAGGGCCTATTGGCCCATACGAGGCACTTCCTATTATACCCACCGAAAGAGAAGGAGAAAATAATGAGAAGAGGAAAACGAGGGAACGTAGGAGAAGACAATGAACAGAAAAAAGAGAGAATAGAGAAAGAAAGGAAAGAGAAAGAAAGGTAAATGGAAAGGGTAAGCTTATGTAAGGTCACGTTTGTTAGAAAGATTAGAGCATTTGAGTATATACTGTGAAAGGGAAGAGTCCACAGCAACAAAGCCAGGACTCAAGTTCATGTTGGGTACATTGTGTATTAGAGCCGATTCAACAAGACGGCGTCTGTGTAAAGTAGAGGCAGGAAAGATTATTTTGGAGGAAGACCAATCAATGGGATGATTAGAATCCCTCACATGGCAGAAGAGAGCATTGTTAGTGTCTGCAGACTTAACACTTCTCTTGTGTTCTTTAAGTCTGTCATTCAGTGTAGTTCCAGTTTCACCAAAGTATTGGAGAGGACAAGATGAACAGGAAATAGAGTAGACACCAGCAGCATTTGAAGCAGGAGGAGCAGTGTGAACTAGATTGCTACGAAGTGTGTTAGTTTGTCGAAAGACGAGCTTAATGTCAAGAGGACGAAAGGTATTGGTAAAAGTTTTGAGTTCAGATATGAAGGGAAGGCATAGTACAGTGCAACTAGTGTTGGAAGCAGGTTTAGGATGAAAGAAATTTCGTTTAGCTTGAGAGTGGGCACAGTTGATGAAATGCAAAGGATAACCAAGGCGAGAGAATGATTTGTAGATAAAGGCAATTTCAGAATCAAGAAACTGAGGGTCGCTGATGCGTAGAGCGCGGAGGAAGAGAGAGACGAGGACACTTTTCTTAACAGAAGTAGGATGGTAGGAAAATAAGTGAATGTACATGCCACTATGCATGGGTTTACGGTAGACAGAGAAAGAGAACCCAGACACAGAGCTGTGAACATGAACATCAAGAAAAGGATGGAGAGAATTAGATTCCCACTCAACTTTGAAATGGTTAGAAGGAGCCAGATTGTTAAGAGAGGAGAGGAAAGGCTTTAAATGACTAAGGTCATGAGGCCATACAGCAAAAATGTCATCAACATAGCGAAGTCAGAGAGAGGGACGAGTATCAATAGAAGGAAGAAGAACAGTTTCGAAGTATTCCATGTAGAAATTAGCAAGAACAGGGGAGAGAGGGGAACCCGTAGCGACACCGAAAGTTTGAGTGTAATATTTACCGTTGAAAGAGAAAGAGTTAGAGTCAACACAGTCTAATGAGTTCAAGGAAAACGTCAATGGGAAGCGGGAGAGGAAGAAGGAGAGGAAGAAGAGCGGAACATTAGTGAACAGAGAGTCGACATCAAGACTAAGCATTTTACAAGAGGGTTGCAGGCGCAGTCTTTCTATGAAGTCCTGAGAGTGACGCAGGGGAAAAAGTGCCAAGGTAAGGTGTCAGGATTTTAGCGAGCCAGGAGGCAAGAGGATAGCTGACAGAGCCCCGTGAAGAAATGATAGGACGAAGAGGAACACCAGGTTTATGAGTCTTAGGAAGACCATAGAAATAAGGAAGAGAAGGGCAGATGACACGGAAACGTTTAATGAGATCAAAGTCAGGAGGACAAAGACTAGAGAGCTGTCTTAGTTTGCGGTTAGGGTTAGAAGTCAGAGGAGCACAAGTGTGAGAGTCAGAGAGCAAGACATCTGCTTTTCGGAGGTAGTCCTCACGGTCAAGGACAACCACCGAATTGCCTTTGTCGGAAGGAAGGATAAGAATAGAGTTGTTAGATTTCAGGGAGGCAAGGGCAAGCTGGAAGCGACGAGGAAGGTGGTGATTTTTAGAAAACAAACTGTCAAGAACAGGGATAAGGCCCCTCTAAAGGCAGACAGGTCCGAAAGAGTACTAGAGTTAGAATTGACAAACCTGTCAAAGGAACAAATGAGATCAATGCCACAGCGTGGGCCAGGGGAAGTAGCAAAAGAAAGACCAAGTCCAAGAGGTTCTTGCTGGTGCTCAGAAAGAGGGTATTATTGCCTGTCTTTACTTCCTCATCACAATCGACTTGAGAATGGTCCAGGACGGACATACACGTCGTCGTCCCTTCACATTCTAGTGTGTGGTCTGGTCATCATTATATTACCTTCACTTTTCCCCACATCAACACTAATTAAGAATTTGAGTCACCACACAAGAATTGAAAGCAACATGACCGACTGACCAAAAAAATTTACGCAACATATAATTTGGAGAAACACACGATACATCATCTTACAAATTAAGCTCACCAAGGTCTTTGAGTATAATTGTTAGATAAATTGGATGACATAACCTAAGATTGCAAGAGCCTCCAGAATACAGGGCTGGAAATTAACATGAACTAAGAAACCACTGGTGTGTATGAAGGGCAGGGGTGCAGTACCATTTTTTTAGGTACCGGAGCTCTTGTGGTAAATCTACCGGCGATTAATTTGATTATTAATTCAAGAGATTGTATTTATTACTTACGAGCGGGCTGTATTTTATAATTTATTATCACCAGTAAACTTCCCTTCACACCATTTGGAGATGGGGGGTTCACATTTAATCTTGCGATAATTAAACAGAAGATTTAATTGTTAATGAGATAAATTACTCTACTACTGGTTTATTATGCTTTTAAATTGGCCTCAGCTGGTTTGTAGTGTGTTGTTAGCTGGTTATCCTACATAAGATTTCCCGGACACATGTACTCCGTACTGGACAGGTATTCATTGCGTCTGGGTAGTTCTGGGTTCCTTACCAGCTCACTGATGTCTCATGCAGTCACAAGTTACCTGCCAACAAATTACACCGTAAAAACTGAAGATAACATGTAAAGTACAGGTGTTACACATGAAATTTGGGTGATTAATAATGTATCACAGCTTACCCTTGTGGGTGGTGTTGTCTTATGCCCAAACGATTTATCTAAGACATAGAACATAGGTACCAACTAATCTGAGCTAATAGATAAACAGAACTTGGGCACTTAATTCCCTTATTCTGCAGGTTGCGGCAACAAATAGTGACTATGTTCTTTGTAATAAGTCACACTGCGTTCTATAACTTCCAGGAAGTGGGAGGCTCTCTGTTGTGGGAGGCCCGCTTGTGGGCTCGAGTTTCCTCACAATAACAACACTTTTAATGGTTGCCCGCTCTGCTTCTTGAGGTTATCTTGAGGTTATCTTGAGATGATTTCGGGGCTTTTAGTGTCCCCGCGGCCCGGTCCTCGACCAGGCCTCCACCCCCAGGAAGCAGCCCGTGACAGCTGACTAACTCCCAGGTACCTATTTACTGCTAGGTAACAGGGGCATTTAGGGTGAAAGAAACTTTGCCCATTTGTTTCTGCCTCGTGCGGGAATCGAACCCGCGCCATAGAATTACGAGTCCTGCGCGCTATCCACTAGGCTACGAGGCCCCTTTATCTCCAGAAACTGCTCGTTTTGCATTTCGGAAAAAGTGGTTTATTTGGTATATTTAATTACTAATTATTAGGGAATGTATGATTAATTGAGATAATTTGTTTATTGTGTTACCTGCACTGAGACTGGTGGATTTTATATTAATCAGAAACTTTTGAGAATGATCTGTAGTCGATCCAGAGTACTATTGTGAGGGAATGGTTTCACCAGACTACTTCCACTGATTTTACATGCCTGTGGCGGCCGGTGCACTTTGCAAGTGCACCATCCTATGTTTATTAACCCGTACCCGAATCATCTTGAGTTAGGGCTCATCTGAAAGCCCCAGTCATCAGCAGTCCAAATATGTTACAATGACCATTGTGACGCATTTGTAGAAAGAGATAGAGCCAGCAACAACTTTTACTGTGTAAAATTTGAGGGAGACAGAGGTTTGCTCGGGAAGAACGTGGGAGCGGGTGGCCACCATCTATGCCGCCAGCCTTGATCCCATGGCCACGCCTGCCAGCCAACTTGGGCGGCCATCTTGGGGTCCCCCAGGGCCAAGGTACCTCGTCTCTGATTGGTTGAGAGAGGTAGGCCGCTGTGTGCCTCCCTCTAATAGGTTCTTTCGAGGAGGACGGGGGGAAGTCCCCGGCGTCCCTGTCTCAAGGATCATTTTGAAATCAGCCGTCAACTTGACCTGATGCTTCCTTGCTCAATTCGGCCAAATTGAGCAACAAGATGTCTTGGCGGCTGGCTACTCTGCTGCTCCTCCCTCCACCTCAACTACGACGTCGTCTGCAGCAGAATCCAGTATGGCAATCACCATTCCAAAGTGAGAAAGACAAGGAGTATAGTGAGTAGGGATCGTGGAACGAGGGTAATTTGCATACGAGCAGTCAACAGATTCGTGGTTTCCCACTCCAGTGATCATACAGACGTTCTGAATCCTGCTAGGGCTCTATAGATGTCGAGTGAATGGGGGAAATATCTTGTCAGTGTTCAGGGGTCAGGTTTTCCCATAGAAATTCGTAAGAAGAGACTTTAGGCGTTTACCTGCCATCCGTGTACGAACACTCTGCTTCACTCGGTGGGTTTACGAACCGCACCGTGTGTTGTGTGGGAAGTTACGAAAAACGTGCCAAACCATCCATGTACGAACGTCACCGCTTGAGGCTACATCAGCTAGCCTAATCGCTGTGACCGACCACCTACAAGCAAGGGGTGTGGGAACCAACCTGTGAGATTTATATTTATTTAATTTATATGAATTTATATAGAATTTATATTTACGTTAATTTATATATTTTGATAGCAATTTGCATGATGTTAAGTGGACTGTATTTCTGCAATAATCTCACAAATCGATCCACTACACATTAGGGGAGGGGTTATATTGAATTTATATATATATGCAGCCAATCAAACTACAGTATTAAACTACATATATTAGTATACATTGAAGAGGTTCCTTATCTTATTATACAGCAGGCTTAGTCCACCAGATATAACTAGGATATAGACACCAAATTTCCTCGTGTGAGGCAGCTTTCGTCACCCAGTAACTGATGCACAAAGTTTGCTTCCTCTTCTTGACCTGTCAAAAGGGCGCTAGCTAAAAGCCAGAATCCTAATATATGACAGCTATATCAGAGAAAACACTGTATAATGAATTATAAAGACCAAGGCTTAATTACCTTTTATTAAGAGGCTGTTCGCATTCTAACCAGCTCGCCCTAGCTACTGACATTAATGGCCAAAAATGATTAAATAAATGGGTTTCGGCAGAACACTTTCCTTGTATTTGTTGACAGCGTGTTGATGATGGAAGACCTTTGGTTTCCACAACACTTCGTCCAAGAGAAAGTAACAGGAGCCATTTACTCCCATGCGCCTCTGGTCTTAAACAACAATGGCTGACCACTCCCTCCTCACTGACGCTACTGGCCTATTTGTCCAGATGTCAGTAAGTTATAGAAGGGTCACATTTACTCTATTTTAATTCTGATAATTAAATTAATTTATATGAGATGTTTTATGATGGTAAAGTCCAAAGACTAATGTATTTAAGAATAATTCCCAGCAGAATAGCTGGTGAATTTATAATAGTATGTGGCAATGATATCCCATTTTCTATAGATGGATAATTCCACTACGTTACATTTGCTATAGGTTAACTTGTGTATACAATGGCAGCAATATTATCTGCCTGTATGTAATATTATTAAATGGTGTCGGATTTTCCAACATAACTCCCCGGGGGCTGCTCACGGGTCGAAGTCCTATTTAGAACAGACGAACACCGATACTCCTCCTTCGAATTATTAGATTAATTTGATGTTAGTAGTTAGTAATCACACATTTGTGCGTATGTTCGTACAGGACAGATGTCCCGTACTCGAATTGCAGGGATTAGAAGTCTAATGCGATTTTGTTTCCCTGTTAACTCTTGAGAGGCTAATATTCAAGCCTAATTACATATTATTTAACCCAGAAGACTGAATGTGATCAAGTACTACAGTCAAATATGATTCAGGGACTGCAGTGAGATGAGTGACATTAGATATAACTTGAAGCTTGTTCAGGTAACTGGTCACTGATATATAAACACTGAGGCCCATGGAATACATCTTGATTAAATAATAAATGTATCAAAATCAGTCGTCAGATTTATTGGGGTTTAATTTAGTTATTTGATTCAGAGGATTGACTAGCCCATCATTAAAGTAAAGTATGGTTCTGAGACAGCAGTGGGTTCAGTTACATTGGTCGCAGTGACTTGTAGCTGTTTAGGCTACTGTTCACTGATTTACCACTGAGGCCTCATGAACTCATCTTCAGCTTTAAATGATAATATTAACATCAACCTCTGTTACTATAGTCAGCTGTAATCTCCTTAGTATAATGCTACTGGAGAAATATAATCAGCTGACAAATTTAGATTTCTATTGGTATTGTTTATCTGCAGCCATAGGTCTCCTCAGGCTTGATACTGGGCCTGAGAGTAATTTACCTCCTGCAGAATTTAACATGGTCATGCCCTGATATTTAGTAGGGCTACCAATGAATCGATGGTAGTAGTCTGTCCCCACAAGGAGAGCTATTTGGCATTTGATTTGCTCAAATTTACCAGCAGCTGCTTGATAATAGCTTTCCAGGTCAGCATAATCAACTGGTGATTGTTGCGACAAATCTTCACATTTCTTGATCTGTCTTGTTAAGTGGCCTTTAAGACCTGCAACGGTTCCTTTCATTCTCCCTGCATTATCCATACTGGCTAGTTGGTAAAGCCTTGTGGGGCTTGTACTTGGGTTGCTCATAATACTGAACAAGCACTGATGGTGGCCTAGGGGTAAAATTCTGCACTCACTAGGCGTTAATCCTACCTCTACTAGAGGTTAGCACTTAAAATTAATACACATTATATATATACAATCATACACACTAATGATTTGAGTGATAAACCAGTGTCACTGGAAGTACCTTTAGGTTAGCTCTTCTATATCACCCTAGGATGGTATAGACACTAATTAATAACTCAAAGGTGTAATGATCATAAGTAAATTATTATATATACACAACTCAACTCGAGTTGATAAAAATTACACCCAAAATAGGGTCTGCACCATTCATTAATGGTGCTAGGTTGTTCAATATAGTACAACTAGACTATGGTAATAAATGGGACTAGGATGAACAATAAATAGTTCAACTAGTCAATGGTAATAGGGGACTAGGTTATCTATAAACACTAGTCAGTGTATATCCTACCCTGTTGTGGGTTGGCAATTGGTAAATATTATATTGAGAACACTAGTGCAATATATATTAAATAATTCTCTATTTTGGAGAAATAATATACACAATTATTGATAATAGCCTCTTAATTAGCCTCTATGAAACTTCTAATATTATCAAGAAGTGTTAAATATTATTAGTGACCTCGCGAAATAAACTCCACAAAATTCGTGGATAATCTCTCGCGAAATTTAACACCACGAAATCCATGAACAATCTCGTGAAGACACAGCCACTAATTTGGCTGGCTTCAATATTAGCGCTGTCACGGAATAAGAACCCACCAAATCTGTGGGTGACCCTGAAACTGCTGATGAGGCTGAACTGAACTGAGGGGGGCTCCTGAGCTCGCTCCAGGCAACGCCGCCGTCTTCGACTGGCTTTGTTGTTATTGTATAAATCACACTGCACTAGTATATTTAATGAATCCACTGGTTAACTGGTTCATCCAGTACTAAGATGACCAATAATCTGTCATCCGACTCGAAGATGACCAATAATGTGGGTTCAAAGGACCAAATAATCCGGTTCCGAGGGTCCAAATAATGTGGGAACCGACCTGTGAGGTTTATATTTATTTAATTTATATGAATTTATATAGAATTTATATTTACGTTAATTTATATATTTCGATAGCAATTTGTATGATGTTAAGTGGACTGTATTTCTGCAATAATCTCACAAATCGATCCACTACACATTAGGGGGGGGGTTATATATATATATATATATATATATATATATATATATATATATATATATATATATATATATATATATATATATATATATATATATATAAATAACTGAAAACTCACACCCCAGAAGTGACTCGAACCCATACTCCCAGAAGCAACGCAACTGGTATGTACAAGACGCCTTAATCCACTTGACCATCACGACCGGACAAAATGAGGTGATAGCCGAGGCTATTTGAACCACCCCACCGCCGGCACTCGGATAGTAATCTTGGGCATAGCATTTTACCAAATCACCTCATTGTCCAGGGGACCATTCTGGCTTGTTCGCATATATATATATATATATATATATATATATATATATATATATATATATATATATATATATATATATATATGTATATATATATATATGCAGCCATTCAAACTACAGTATTAAACTACATATATTAGTATACATTGAAGAGGTTCCTTATCTTATTATACAGCAGGCTTAGTCCACCAGATATAACTAGGATGTAGACACCAAATTTCCTCGTGTGAGGCAGCTTCCATCACCCAGTATCTGATGCACAAAGTTTGCTTCCTCTTCTTGACCTGTCAAAAGGGCACTAGCTAAAAGCCAGAATCCTAATATATGACAGCTATATCAGATAAAACACTATATAATGAATTATAAAGACCAAGGCTTAATTACCTTTTATTAAGAGGCTGTTCGCATTCTAACTGGCCCGCCCTATCTACTGACATTAATGTCATTAATAATGACGTTAATAATTAAAAAATGATCAGATAAATGGGTTTCGGCAGAACACTTTCTTTGTATTTGTTGACAGCGTGTTGATGATGGAAGACCTTTGGTTTCCATAACACTTCGTCCAAGAGAAATTAACAGGAGCCGTTTACTCCCATGCGCCTCTGGTCTTAAACAACAATGGCTGACCACTGCCTCCTCACTGACGCTACTGGCCTATTTGTCCAGATGTCAGTAAGTTATAGAAGGGTCACATTTACTCTATTTTAATTCTGATAATTAAATTAATTTATATGAGATGTTTTATGATGGTAAAGTCCAAAGACTAATGTATTTAAGAATTATTCCCAGCAGAATAGCTGGTGAATTTATAATAGTATGTGGCAATGATATCCCGTTTTCTATAGACGGAAAATTCCACTACAAGTTACATTTTCTATGGGTTAACTTGTGTATACAATGGCAGCAATATTATCTGCCTGTATGTAATATTATTAAATGGTGTCGGATTTTCCGACAAGGGGTTTGTGTATGGTGGGGGACACATGGGGTATGAATGAGCCGGCAGTGTAAATGAAGTAAGTACCCTGTGTGTGTTTTTAGTGATATATATTCTCTAAGCCTGAATTAGAGATCAGATGTTCCATCCCATTATCTTCAAGCATCCGGAGGGGTGAAGAGAAGTGAGGGCGTGTGAGATTTTCATCCTTATTGACATTTTTGTCAGTCTCAGAGGGATTTAGCCTGGCTACCCACCTGGTGCTCAGAACATGGCCTCTTTTGCAACTCTGTTATTCAAATTGAGAGGCACATTCAGATAGTTCCTTTTGATTTAGAGGTGATTTACTGTAAACTGAGTACAATTTGTCCATAATTGATTGAAAATTATTAATTCCATGAACTTCTCTCATTGAATCACCTACTGCAAGCTCTAATCTGTGATTAAGACAGTGCCAGTTTATTATATCAGGGTAATGTTTCTTGAGTATTGTTGCAACACCAGATCTGACACCAAGCATGACACATGCCCCATCACTAGGAAATGCCTCAAGGTTCTGTTTCAAATATATGTCATCAAACCAATGATAATTGAGAGATGCCTAGCAATAGTTGCTGCTTTCTAATCAGGTAGTTCAATTAGATCTAAGAACATGAAATGGGGAATACCTTCCTTATCACTTTCACATTTCGAGTAAACTATGAAGGTTGTTTTAATGCTTAGGCTTGTTGATTCATCAATGAGATCATAAATTTAGTAATTTATCTGCTTGATACGCTGGCAAATATTATTTTTCATATTAATATCAATGTGATAACCTTCCTTCAAATAATATCTTTCAGGACTCTTTCATCAGTTTTATAGGCCGTAGAAAACAAGTTCCTGTAAAACAATCAAATAGGAAGTACAGGTGTTGAGTTGGTTGTTTCTTCAGAAGCTGTATGGCGTGTCATCTTCCTTTTGATGACGTCTTGAACATAATCGTTAAAGAAGCCATTATTGACTAGGATTTACCTTACTCTACAGAGTTCCTCTTCAACCTTCTTCCAACCTTAGCTGTATGTTTGAGCTCGGTCGACGTAGGCGTTGACAACACTCCGCTTGTACCTGTCTGGGAAGTCACTCTTAGCATTAAGGCACATTCCTATGTTCGTTTCCTTAGTGTAGACTGCAATATGGCAGCCTCTATTCCTTTCCGCGACTGTTACGTCTAGGAAGGGTAGCTTCCATCAGTCTCCATCTCATAAGTGAAACTTAACTCGGAATTTTGCTGGAATGCCTCCTTCAGCTGCTGCAAACGTCCGACATCAGGTACCTGCATAAATATTTCATCAACATATCTGCAGTATATGGCAGGTTTTAAGTCCATATCAACAAAGACTCCTATGCTCTGTGGTAGAGCAGAGGGGGTAGAAATGTAGAAATTAGGAAATTCGCTAACCATGGTATTGGGGGTGCTATATTAAATTGGATTAGGGCATGGCTATACCAAAGAAAACAAAGAGTTAGTATAAATTGGGTTAAATATGAGTGGGAAAATGTTGTAAGTGGAGTGCCTCAAGGCTCTGTCCTGCGACCTCTGTTATTCGTAGTATATATAAATAATTTAGATTCAGGTTTGAGCAACAATATTTGCATCTAATATAAGCCGATGATACAAAAATCGTGAGGGGAAATAAACACGGAAAGAGACTCACTATTACTTCAAGACGATCTAAATAGGGGGGTTTGAAATGGTCATAAAATTTGCAGATGCAGTTTAATGCTGACAAACGTAAGGTTTTGAGGTTAGGTAAGGTTGATAGTTACAAAATACGAGCTAGACGGAATTGAGATTGCGAAGTCGGATTGCAAAAGGAATATGGGAGTTATGATCAGAAAGAATTTAAAACCAAAAAATCAATGCATAAATTTTCGTAATAAGGCAAATAGGACACTGGAATATATTAATCGAAGTGTTAGCAATAAGACACCTGTGTCCACCCCGCCACAAAGTTGAGCACTGTACCAATGGGCCATCACACGACAAAGTTGAGCACTGTACCACTGTGCCACCACCCGACAGTTGTTCTTGTTGTTCGTCAGCTATATCTTACTTGGGAATTTGGGTTTTAAATTCTTGGTTCTTAAATTCTGTTCCCTAGCTCACTCCCTATTTCGATATCATTAATTTGTGTTTCCCTGTTAGTTAACACTAAGTCAAAAATATTATTTTCACACAGTTGTTCCTTAATGTGTTGCTTAAGGAAGCAATCTTTAATTAATTCTAGAAAATCTTCTTCGTCATTATTCCCTATTCGATTAAGCAAGTTTATTTCCCTAAAATTAAAGTGACCCAATGAGACAAATAATTTTAGACCTAGATGATCTAGATATTTCATCAGAAAGATGCTTTGCATCCATTCTAAGTTTGGTGGCCTGTATATAACTCCTATTATAAGATTTTTAGCTTTTTCGTTTAATTATAGCCCAATAGTTTCTATGCGTGTGGCTCAGTTTTGATTCCCTCTTTGATACTACATTTTAAATTTTCCCTAACATATCTGGCTACTCCCCCTCCTCGTCTACTATATCTATGTGAACTAGTTTAAATCCGTTTATTTGATATCCAGCAAGTAGTTCTCTGTTTTCTACATTTATCCATGTTTCGGAAAGAAGAAGAATATTTATTGTTTATGACAGACGAGAGCATTTAAATCGTTTACTTTATTTCTTAGACTCCTACTGTTTGTGTAGTATACCTTAAGTGTATTGTTATTTTGACGCCCCTCACTTTCCCCGTTTCATTTTGCCATTTCTCCTCCTTCCTTCACATAATTTTATTGCCTCCTTTCTCCATATCAATTCCCATACCGCTGTCTACTATCAGTTTAAACCCAAACAAACTACTCCGAGCACAGATTCCAGTGAGTTAGCAACAGCAACGACCCCAACCGTAGATAAATGCACCACATTCCGATCATACATGGCATTTCTTTAATAGAAGTGTTCCCAGTTATCAATGAATGACAATTGCATTTGATTTGCAATATTTGCAAAGTCGGCAATTGACACCAAGTGCCCTTGAAAACCATTCATTTCCAACTCCCTTTCTTGGAAGAATGCCACATATGATCGGAATTCCTCCCATGCTCCTAACTAATTCTATGGCTGTTTTAAACCTCTGTATCAGTGCCTCAATCCTAACTTATCCTATATAATTTCCATCGGCACTGATAGAAAGAATGAGTTTTTACACATTTCCTGCTATAATATCATTCATGTTATTAACAATATCACCAATTCCTGCTCCTGGATAGAAAACCCTCAATCTGTTCCCTCTATCTCTGGCACAAAAAGCTCTTTCCAAATACCTCACCTGGGAAACTCCCACAACCAAAATTTGCTTAACTGCTACTTCTACTTTGTTAGCACCTTGAGGGACCTGCACTCCCCTCGTTGCCTTGCCTTTCGTGCGAACTGCTGGCTCCCTACAGCACTCGTCTTCCAGCACAGTGAGCACTGTACCAAGCTGGAAGTCTTAAGAACATCGGTAGGCGGCCGTGGCACAATCTTCTTAAGACTCCTGTCCTTTGCGATTTTCCAAGACGAAGACTTTCTTATACTGGACTCCTCCTTTTCTTCCACCTGACAATGTTTCAGCTGAAGTAGCTTCTGCAGGGACTTCAACTTTATCCTCAGTGCTCCACATAGCTCCCTCACTATCATCAGTTCACTCACTAAACCTTCCATCATAAGTATTAAGTGACAATCGGAACTCCAGCTAGCATATCGTCTCACTGTTACTGTCTGCACCTCACTGGTCTTTGGTTGTGACTGCGCTTCATTATTTACCCAGGTCATACGCAATATACCATAAGTAATTCCATCCTTCCCTGGAGATGTAGCTCTGCCTTTATGTAGAGGAGAATCTAGTTTGTATTCAGAAAAAAGCCTGTCACAGTCATCCTCTTGATGAAGCCTAAAGTCAAAGAGCCTTGCTCTATCATCATACCTATTATTTAACTCTATATGTGAGGTACAGAAAAACTGTCACAGATGGAAGTTGTGGTCCAAGCATCAACAATCTCATTTCCTCTATGAAGAGAATTAGAAGGAGATCTCTGCGGCATTTTCCATTTGATCTTATTGATATAAAAAATATTGTCCCTTGAATTTGAGAGTTGGTGGCACAGTGGTACAGTGCTCAACTTTGTGGTGTGGTGGCCAAGTTTTACAGCTCCCAACTTTGTGGTGTCATGACCCAGAGGTACAGCGCTCAACTTTGTGGTGTCATGACCCAGTGGTACAGCTCTCAACTTTGTGGTGTCATGACCCAGTGGTACAGCTCTCAACTTTGTGGTGTCATGACCCAGTGGTACAGCTCTCAACTTTGTGGTGTCATGACCCAGTGGTACAGCTCTCAACTTTGTGGTGTGGTGGCCCAGTGGTACAGCACACAACTTTGTGGTGAGGTTGCCCAGTGGTACAATGCTAAACACTGTGGTGTGGTGGCCCAGTGGTACAGTGTACAACTTTGTGGTGTGGTGGCCCAGTGGTACAGTACTCATCTTTGTGGGGGGTGGTGGCCTGTGGAACAGTGATCAACTATGTGGTGTGTTAGCCCAGTGGTGCAGCACTCAACTTTGTGTTGTGATGACCGTGTGGTATAGTTTCTCAACTTTGTGGAGAGGTGGCTAAGTGGTTCAGCACTCAGATTTGTTGTGTAATGCCCGAGTGGTATAATGTTCAACTGTGTGGGGTCGTCCCCCAGTAGTACAGTGCTCACCTTTACGGGGTGGTGGTACAGTGCTCACCTTTACGGGGTGGTGGTACAGTGCTCACCTTTATGGGGTGGTGGCCCAGTGGTACAGTGCTCACCTTTATGGTGTGGTGGTACAGTGCTCACCTTTACGGGGTGGTGGTACAGTGCTCACCTTTACGGGGTGGTGGTACAGTGCTCACCTTTACGGGGTGGTGGTACAGTGCTCACCTTTACGGGGTGGTGGTACAGTGCTCACCTTTACGGGGTGGTGGCCCAGTGGTACAGTGCTCACCTTTATGGGGTGGTGGTACAGTGGTACAGTGCTCACCTTTACGGGGTGGTGGTACAGTGCTCACCTTTATGGGGTGGTGGCCCAGTGGTACAGTGCTTAATGTTGTGGGGTGGATGCCCATTGGTACAGTGCTCAACTTTGTGGGTGGGGGGGGGGGCCGAGTAGTACAGTGCTCAACTTTGTGGAGCAGTGCCCCATTGGTACAGTGCTCAACCTGTGGGGTGGTGGCCGAGTAGTACAGTGCTCAACTTTGTGGGGTGGAGGCCTATTGGTACAGTGCACAACTTTGTTGTGTCGTGGCTCAGTGGTAAAGTGTTCAAATTAATGGGGTGGTAGCAAAGTAGTACCGTGCACAACTTTGTGGAGTGGTGGTACAGTGCTCAACTTTAGCGAATGGTTGCCCAGTGGTACAGTATTCAACGTTTTGGGATAGTGGCCTAGTGGTAAAGTGCTCAACTTTTTGGGATGGTATCCCATTGGTACAGTGCTTAATTTTCTTGGGTTGTGGCCCAGTGGTACAGTGCTTAACTTTGTGGAGTGGTGGCCTGTATTACAGTGCTTACCTTTGGGGTGTGGTGTCCCAGTGGTACAATGCTCAACTCAGTTGTGTGGTGGCCCTGTGGTACAGTACTCAACTTTGAGGTGTAATGGCACAGTGGTACAGTGCTCTACTTTGTGGGGGTGGTGGTCGAGTGGTACAGAGCTCATCTTTGTGGAGTGGTGGCCCAGTTATAGTGTACTAAACTTTGTTGTGTGGTGTCACAGTGTTACAGTGCTCAGCTTTGCGGTGTCATGGCCCAGTGGTACAGTGTTCAAATTAATGAGACGGTAGCAAAGTAGTACAGTGCACAACTTTGTGGAGTAGTGGTTCAGTGGTACAGTGCTCAACTTTGGGAAGTGGTTACCCAGTGGTACAGTGTTCAACTTTGTGGGGTGGTGGCCTGTGGTACAGTGCTCAACTTTGTGGTGTAGTGGACCGGTGGTACCGTGCTCAACTTTGCGGTGAAGTCGCCTAGTGGTACAGTGCTCAGTTTTGTGGGGAGGTGGCCCAGTGTTACGGTGCACAACTTTGTGGGGTCGTGGCTAAATGGTACATTGCTCAACTTTGTAGATTGGTGGCACAGTAGTAAAGTGCACAACTTTTTTGTGTTGTGGCCTAGTGGTACATTACACAACGGTGTGGTGTGTTGGCACAGTGGTACAGTACTAAAATTTGTGGTGTGGAGGCGCATTTGTAGAGTGCTCAACTTTGTTATGTGCTTGAGCAGTGGTACAGTGCTCAGCTTTGTGGTGCAGTGCTAAATTTTGTGTTGTGGTCGCTTAGTGGTACAGGCTCAACTTTGAGGTGTGCTTTGAGAAGGAGGCCTGGTCGACGACCGGGCCGCGGAGACGCTAACCCCCGGAAGTACCTCAAGGTAAGGTGGTGGCTCAGTGGTACAATGCTAAACTTTGTGGTTTGGTGGCGCAGTGCTCAATGCTCAACTTTGTGTTGTAGGGACGCTGTGGTACAGTCCTCAACCTTGTGGTATTCTGGCCCTGTTATCCAGTGCTCAACTTTGTTGGGTGGTTGCCCAGTGGTACAGTTCTAGATTTTGTGGTGTGGTGGCACAGTGGTACAGTGAACAACGTTGTGGTGTGGTATCCCAGTAGTACAGTACTCAACTTTGTTATGTGGTGTCCTATTGGTACAGTGCTAAACTTTGTTGTGTTGTGGTACAATGGTACAGAACTCAACTTTGTGGGGGTGGCTCATTGCTACAGTGCTCAACCTTGAGAGGGTAGTCTCCAAATGGCACAGTACTCAACATTGTCGCCTGTGGAACAGTGCTTAACTTTGTGGGGTGTTGGCCCAGAGCTACAGTGCTCAGCTTTGTGGAGTGGTGGCCCAGAGCTACAGTGCTCAGCTTTGTGGAGTGGTGGCCCAGAGGTACAGTGCTAAACGTTTGGGGATTGTGTGTTGTGGAACAGTGCTCAACTTTGTTATGTGGTCGCCTAGTGGTACCGTGTTCATCTTTGTGGGATGGTGACCCAGTTTTACAGTTCACAACATTTTGGTGTCGTGGCCCAGTGGTACAGTGTTCACCTTTTGGGGAGGTGGCACAGTAGTACAGTGCACAACATTGTTGAGTTGTGGCCCAGTGGTACACTGTACAACGTTGTGACGTGGTGGCCCAGTGGTAAAGTAGTCAACTTTGTGGTGTCGTTGCCCACTGGTACAGTGCTCAACTTTGTAGTGTTGTGGCGAAGTTGTGCAGTGCTCAACTTTGTGGTGTCGTAGCCCAGTTGTTCACTGCTTACCTTTTTAGGGTCGTTGAGCAGTGATACAGTGCTCAACCTTGTGGTGAGGTGGTCTAGTGGTTCAGAGCTCAATGTTGTGGGGTGGTGGCCCAGTGGAACAATGTTCAACTTTGTGGGGTGGTAGCCTCTGGTACAGTGTTCAACTAATTGGTGTGGTGGCTCAGGTTTTCAGTGTTCATCTTTGTGGTGTGGCCGCCCAGTGGTACAGTGCTCAATTTTTGGGGGGTGGTAGCACAGAAGTACAGACCACAACTTAGGGGTGTGCTTCACCGGTGGAACAGTGCACAAATTTGTGGTGTGTTTGCCTAGTGGTACAGTACTCGACTTTGTGCTGTGATGATACAGTGATACAGTGCTCATATTTTTCGAGTGTTTGCCCAGTGGTACATCACTCAACTTTGAGGTGTGGTGGACCAGTCGTACCGTGCTAAATTAGTGGTGTTGTGGCGCATTGGTACCGTGCTCAACTTTGTGGTGTGGTGGCGCAGCTGTGCAGTGCTGATCGTTTTTGTGTGATGGCGCAGTGATACAGTGTTCAACTTTATGATGGTGTGGCCCAGTGGTACAGTGCTAAATTTGTGGTGTGGTTACGCAGTGGTACAGTGCTCAACCTTGTGGTGGGATTGCACAGTGGCAGAGTGCTCAATTTTGTTGTGTCGTTAAACAGTGTTACAGCGCTACACCTTGTGGTCTGGTGGCCCACTGGGACAGTGTACAACTTTGTGGTGTCGTGTCCCAGTGATACAGTGTACAACTTTGAGGAGTGATGGTCCAGTGGTACAGTGCTCAACTTTGTGGTGTGGTGGCACAGTGCTGGACTTTGTGGTATGGTGGCCCATTGGAACAGTGCTCAACTTTGTGTTGTGATGACGCAGTGTTACAGTGGTAAAGTTTGTGATGTATGTTGCGCAGTTGTACAGCACCCAACTTTGTGGTGTGGTAGCCCCATTGGTGCACCTCTTAACTTTGTGATGTGGTGGACCAGTTATACCCTGCTCAACTTTGAGGTATTACCTTGGTGGGGCTGAGGTACCGTACTCAACTTTGTGGTGTGGTAGCCTTGTTGTACAGCTCTCAACTTTGCATCATGCGAGCGGAGGTTCTAGTCTCATCATCCAATAGTCAGAGTTTCCTAACAAGTCGGATTTCCGTAAATATTAAATTTTCAATAATTTAATTTTTAACAATGAACGCAAAAAGAAAATAGTTTCTTGAAGCTGTAGGTTTATTCGTACTCCATGTATGCTGGGCAATAACCCTGGATTCAGCAGGTATTTTATCTCTGGATCACCACATTGAGGCGCTTGATAATGAAACTGTCGGTTCTAATGTGTCTTGAGTATCGTTGAGAATGGAACCCAAATCACTGAGACTGATCGGGGCGTCTCAGATCCGATAGGAGGAAAGTTTTGCCGGTGGTCTGTTTACCTGTGCGTGTCTGACCGGTAGTGAGGGTAATATAGGGATCTCATTAGGGAGATACTGCCATTGGTAGCCAGTTGGATACCTCATTATTGGTTTGATTTCACAGAACAACTGCTGATAAACGACGGGTGTTATTCCCAGTAACTCTTTCAGCACTAATCTGAATATATTTTATATGGTTCTAGCATGGACTGGTGCTGTCTGGATTGGTGCTACGGACCAAGGACGCGAGGGTGTCTGGCAGTGGGTGAACGGACAACCTATTGCCGCCGACCAATGGACCCCCGGACAGCCTGATAACGCTGGAGGTGCTGAGAACTGCATGGACATCAGGCTGGCATGGCATCCGTCCCTCAACGATTTCAATTGTGTCATAAGTCAGCGATTTGTCTGCCAGTATAATGCATAATATAATGAAGATTCTCGTTCTGAGTGTATAATTTTCTGATCTTTCAAATTAATTACTTTAATGTGGATTAATTAGGTATATTATTTTTTGTTGGACTAAATACATCAACAATAATTACTCTGTTGTATATATATGTACTTTTAGAGGCAAATATGTCACGTTGGAGTCAGGTACTGTGTTTGTGGGACTGTTGAAGGACTGTTGAGTCTTGGTGTGTGTTGTTTGACTAATTTTGTAAATAGATGCCATATGGCACAACTAATAAGAAATCTTAAGCTTTAGTTCCTGACATGAGGGACAATATATCATATAATGTGTATTTTGATAGATAATTAGTTGAACGTGTCACCAAGCATAGTAGACAATAGACTGTATCATGATAGATGTGTACATGAACATGTCACGAGGTGTAGCAAACATTAGATTTGACCATGATAGATGTTTACTTGAACATGTCACAAAGTGCAACATACAATAGATTAAACTATGATAGATGTTTACTTGAACATGTTAGTAGTGAAATATGAGACTACGACCGTCCCAAACCTGAGGAGTACCTCAGTGGATCGAACTCGGTCATAGTCAAAAGTGGTGTGGGAGTCCGTAGAATAGGACGGGTTGCGTCAGGGGGGACGTTGTGGGTCGCAGAGGGTAAAATGTATGGCGCGTTGTGTGACATGTAGGTAAGAGAATAAGTATGTGGGCATGTGTACATCATCTCTAAGGTTTCTGGGGCTTCCTCGGATGTTTTGGCGCGTGGCTGACGCGTGGCGTCCGGCCAGGCATCACTTGAGAGAGTGTCATGTTGGGTAGGGGTTGGAAGCTATGTGGTTGGTATGCGGTCATGTAGGGAGGAGGAGGAGAAGAGAAGATGAATATGTTATTCCTGTGTGTGTGTAGATAGATGGGAGTATGTTGAGTGAAGGAGAGCATAGTCTTAAGATGGGTATAGGAATATGTAGGTTATGTTGTAAAGAACCACTTAGTTTGATGAAAGGGAGCAGTAGAGCAACAGAAGTGCACTTACATCGCATCAGGCTTGGATACCCATGTGCATGAGAAATAGGCTTACAGGTTCCGGAAGATGAGAGGAAATGTCAACGCTGTGGAGAAATGCCCGACAGACCACTGGAACATTATCTAACATAGTGCACAGTTACAAGCCCATTAAGATTTCAACCTAGAGTCAGCAGAGCAGAAGAAGTTGTTAAACGCATATGGCAAAATCTTACTGAAGCGACCATACGAGTCATAAATACTCATACTCCGCCCAAGTAAAACAGAAACAATCAACGCTTAGTGGGCCAGCCAGAAGCTTAGGGCCCCCGCAGGAATATCCCTGCAAAAAAAAAAAAAAAAAAAAATGTTGTGGAGGGAGGAGGGAGCCCCCATACCTGAGAGGAGATCAGGTTCCTAAGATGTGAGGGAGAAGGAGGGGAAAGTGAGGAGACAGGTGGAGTCATTATTTTAACTTTTTCTCACCCAATGCAGCTGTTGGTGATCAATGACGTGATTAGTTCCCCCATACACTGGCAGGAAGTTATGAGGGGGGTGAGAGAGAGAGAGAGAGAGAGAGAGAGAGAGAGCGCAGACTCTCTTAAGATGTGAATGAGAGGAGCAGACTTTCAAACAAACTTTCTCTGCCAACTAGCAGTTGGCAGAGAAAGTTTGTTTTATGTAACAATGCACGTGTGTGTATAGGATGTGGGCATTAGTTAGGTGTCAGACCAGGTCGTGCTGAGAGCCTCACCAGGGGCGGATGTGATCCATTAACCTTAATCGTTTTACAAAATCTGCAGAGGGGTCTGGGAGGTGTGTACTGTCCACCATTCAGTGGCTAACTGAAAGACTATCTCCAGTAGCTGGTGGGGTCATATCTTCCCCTCCCGCCCCACTTCCCCTCAGCTCCAACCTCGTCAGGTGACAAGCCGCATCTATCACCAGTAATTTCACACTCCGTGGGTCTGGAGGACTGCTTTTTAAGAGAGTTTTGACATACCACACACCTCAGCCAGAATGTTTGCGTTTTCTCGCTAGTGAATGAAAGAATATATGCAATAAACGAGGGAAAAGTAAACACATTATATAAATTTATTTCTTTATTAAACACTTAAGTGATCTACAACTATAATATTAATAATAATAATAATAATAATAATAATAATAATAATAATAATAATAATAATAATAATAATAATAATAATAATAATAAGACTTCTTCTTGATGTTTTAGCCGGCAGGTAGATGGGAGAAGTATTCATCAAGTCCATCGAAGCTTCTTGTCATCCTAGTCAATCATTCAATCTGTAGAAAGGGTTTAGGTAGTAGACAGACAGATTGGGAGTCATTCATCCACTCCATCGAACCTTCCCAGCACGCTAGTCAACCAGCCAATCTGTAGAAAGGAAAAAAGGTTATAAGTTTTTTGTTGTCAATGTTGTAAAAATAAATACAGACATTATTATGTTCATCATTCAATCCTAACATAAAGTATTACTCACCGCACTATCATCCTAGCCAACTTCGTCACACAACGTTTCACACTCAGCATCACTACCGTTTAAGCAGAATGTTTGCTTACACACAGGCATTTTCATCTGAGCATAACTGAATTTCAACACTTTTTCATTATTCTTGCGAAATTGACCATATTTAAATGCTTCATCAAAGTGAAGCAGGGCGGCCTGTAAGCCTAGTCTGGAAAAATGATTGAATCCTTTTCTTCATAATATATAGGGCATAGTCTTGGAAGTATGACATAAACTCTTCGAAATATCTTGAATAAGATCCTATTGCAGGATTGGCGTACCTGTCTAGTATAACTATCTCGCTTCTACCTTCATCCTTATTTACATAGAATGTTATCCAATGCCCCATTTTATTACGAGAACCAGAGTCCAGAGTGTTGATTATGAACACCACAGGTCTTTTTTTATGTATTTTTGTCAGTATTTTCCTTACGTCATCAGCTAGGAAACAACCTAGATAGTTTACCTTATCACCTAAATTTTTTCTGATAGCTTCATTTATTTCCAAACAATTCATATTAATATTTATCCTCGCGTATCGCAAATAACGCGACGATCTGCATTAATGCTGATCACATCTGTTGTAGACCCGTAAACTAGAATGACTTTATTTCTAGCCACTCCGCGTTTAAATTCCAAAACGATCCGCAGATTACCACTTTTTTCAATCGGGATGGTGTCATCTATATCCTCAGGTTGTAAATTAAAGGCCAGTATGGTTCCACCATTCACAAATGTATCATAAGACAATATATTGTCTTTATCGAAGCCTAAGGCTTGTAAT
Source organism: Procambarus clarkii (assembly GCF_040958095.1). Classification (NCBI taxonomy): domain Eukaryota; kingdom Metazoa; phylum Arthropoda; class Malacostraca; order Decapoda; family Cambaridae; genus Procambarus; species Procambarus clarkii. Next base: position 20,403,299 of record NC_091170.1, read on the forward strand.
GCTGTGTAATACAACTTGGCGCAGTTATGAGGGAAGTCGCACCCAATATTGACAATATTAGTGCTATTCTGCGATATTAATACTTTACTAAGCTCGCAGTTTTCTAAATAAAGCGGGTTGCGATTATTTTAACCAGACACTGCCTCCATATCAAGGATGTTCATATATAAATGTTCTGGTATAACAGTCCCCCATGGCTGGTCCATTGTTATCGAGCGCTGGCCTGTGCCCAATATATACGTTTTGTATAAAGTTTTATTAAAAGTATACGTAATAGGAGAGTTGTTCTGCACCATGGCTTTATTAACGGCTATTAATCCTTCACGGTACGGCAATACCCGATCCACCCATAGACGTGTAGACCTGATATTGTATTTTAAATTAGTGTGTTCATTATCGCTGAGTATAAGCCATTTATCGGGTTGACGTTCGAGCCGCACCCTCATGTCCACATTATCCAAAACGTATTCACTAACTAATGTGACATCCAGCATTAGTTTTAAAAAAGTATTCACACCACTCGTTTTCATATCAGTCATCCGTTGCTTCTCACCAGCCAAGGCGTTAGCGAAATAACCAGCTTCAATTTTACAAGGATCGACACGGTTAAAAAACTGTGACAGTTTATCATAGCGGCTAACCTTGCACCCAGAAATCGTAGATAATAACTTTACGTACGACCAGAATGAGAATAATGAGGTGGTTTCAACTACTGTTTCGTTTAAATACACAATAGCGGATTTGAATAGAGTTTGCGATAATCCATTCACCAACGAAACGTTTTTAGCATCTCCTAAACTCGTTGTTCCATCTTCTTTGGTTAGATCAATAGACAACTCCAAAGCTATAGATGATAAATCCACCAGTTGCCCATTCACCCCCTTGATAATGAATTCCAGATAGGTGTCTGTAAACTTATTATTGACCCCAGAATTCACAGGTAATACATCCACCGTTTGTCTGCTTGCAATTGTTGATTCTACTAATCGAGGGGAAAATACTTTCGGAAAGGCTTCACTAACAGCAGCTGTATAGTGTTCTAATGGCATCTGGAGGTCAAGAGCGTTATATCCGGCCATGTTCGCGCTGTAGACAACACCAGCCGAGTGAGAAGAATTTATGACAGCACATCATTATATTTCGCTTTAGTAAAACGTTTGATGTTTACTAATCTTTTTGTTTGTTTTTTCTTTTTCTGCACTCTTCCGCCTATCATTTGCTTCCCCACACCATTTAATGTTTCAACTCCGCGTTTCTTAAGAGATTGTTTGAAAGTTTGTTTGTCATTATTAATGTCGTCTAGTACGTTCTGCCCCAAGCTAAGCGCAGCCGGAGCCAGTGTTCTCATGATAAAGGGCGCTGCTCGACGCGCTCTTCCGCTTAAAAAGGAAAATATTCCCCCTCCACGCGTATAACGTCTACTGCTGTTGAAAATCCGTATATCATCAGTCCCCCCACCTCTAGGAGGGGTTAACAGAATGTATAATTCCTCAACAGAGGGGGGAATAAAGTGGACACGCATTTCTCCGCTTGTTTCAGACGAATGAGGAGTGGCGGGAAAGCATTGGTGTTATATACCTCCTGCAATGGGGCGTACATGCAAGACTGCTATGGTACTCCCACGTTCATCAAAATGTATTGGGTTACCATCTTGATCCCTAATAGTGATGCTGACGCTATCTATCATGTTAGTGTTAAGACACACATAGAGTTTTTTATTGTTGCTGTTATTACTTCCATTTAGGGAGATTACATCACAAAATATTTACAGACTGGTTCCCATATCTAGTAGAAGTGATTTTATCGCAATAAACACACAGAATATCAACTCCTCCTCTAGGCATTGGCGGGAATAGACATGTGTCAACTACACTCGAGGCATACTGACGTTTTGCAAATGTCATATACAATTTCTGGAACTAAGCCCACCACTTTCCCAAAAGCTGTCTCAAATGATAATGTAACTCTACTGATGTTTTTATGCCCCGTTGTAGAGCTAATATTCTCATCACTAATCACAGTAGTGAACTTGTTTCGATTGGAGGAAGAATCATATTTAATAAAACGTGTTCCGTATTTAGCTGAAAATTGTTTTAATGACTTTCCTAAAAAACTCAGTTTAGCATTACTTGAAAATATGGCCTCTATTTCTGTATTAATCGTGGTATTAATTTCTTTTATAGTTCCGGCTAAAACATCAGATGATAATAAATGCTTTGAATCCATGTATCTCCCCTCGCCCACTTTCTCATACGTAACCCCTACACGTATATATGCCTCAGGATTATCACGCTTAATAACGTAATGGGAAGTGGGGAGGAGTAATTTTTGTAGACACATTTCATAACTCCTCCTGAGATCTAATTCTAGCTGGTTAAACAATCGATTTTGGAACGATGTGGGGATGTTATTTGGGAATAATTGCGTATCTGATTCGCTGGTGGCGTATATCACGTGAGTGTCCATCGCTCTGTCTCCTTAGACTGCTTTTTACCTAATAAAGCCAGCTACACATTACGTGCACATTTATATACACTCACCTGTTAATATACGATCCAGGAAGCATTCCTTTTACTGTGAGGATCAATCTTGACAGTTGCCTTTCTCTTAACAGATGGAGGCTCATACACTTGACTGCTTGCCGTAGTATTATGGAATAAATCTCGTGGTGTAGAAGTTAGTGTGAAAAACAGTTGAGCAATGGGTAATTCATCCGGTAAAAAAACAGATTTAAGCAGTCATTTTATGTATAATGTCGTTAATAATATATATGCCAGATACTGGAGCCAATACATTTCCATTCAGATCCCAACGAACGATTCCACTAGCATCATAATGGTTTAGCAAGAATCTTGCATATTCATGATCTCGTACTTTCAATTTCAAATCTATTAAATGTAGATTCAACCATGGAAGGGTTGGTATGCAACAGTGGAGGGGGAGGTTTAACAGTAAAGATGTTGAGCACCAGCTTTCACAGTGGGGTAAGCAAGGTTGTGTGCAACTTTCCGGTTGTCCACTATTTTACGTGGTACGAGATAAAAGGCTTTCATTTTACTTTACTTACTGAACAACCGTGTAATTAAACTAGCCGCAATCGGCAAAATAATGGATAAAATACTGCCTCCTCGTTTGCTGGTTAATATCTGTTTCTTAGTTGACACAGAAGGTTTCTTACAGGCTAGTGACCGAATAAGCAATTTATATTTTTTCAACTTTTTTAACGACCTTGTCAGGCACAGGCAATTTTTTTTTAAAAGTTATTAAAAATTTCTGATAAAAATTTATATGTGGTTTCTTTAATTTATCAATCAAGTGTTTTCTCGAGGAATACTGAAGTTTTGATAATAGTTGGATCAATTCCTTGTATTTATAAACTAAGGGCTTCTTCATTATAAATGTAATATCTCAGCAGCATCAATCCATTGATCGAATGATCGATCATAACCTGCGTACCTAACTTTATACTGGAGTTTTCCAGAGACTGCGTTGCCCCACTACCTTTTCAATATTAATTAAAGGTTTGAGGGAAATGTGTTGGTGTTAATTCTTGTTGATAGAAGCCACCATCAATTTCCTTCCCATTCAGATCTTTTAGAAAGTATAAAGGGATGTGTTGTCTCCGATCAATACGTGTAACTGTAAATATCTCTCGTGTGTTATGCTGCTTAAACTCTATCTTAAACTTGGAAATACGATCAGATAGAGCGGTGCGTACTGTATCACCAACAGTCAATCGAGGAATGACAGTTCTTTTTGATTTGCTCGGGCTTTTATACATTAAATCAAATTGTTTGGCGTGTTCGCTGGGCGAGGATAGAGCGTGCACCTCCGTGGGTGTCTTCCACTTCAATCCTCTGTGGGGGGTTAAATTATATGTTTTCACAATATCTGGTACAGCCTGTATGTATTTTAAAGTGTTGTGCGCCGTCATAAACTTGTAAAGTTTACCTTTTAAAGTACGTATGAACCGCTCAGCGATTGAAGCTTTAGTCTCCTGAGAAAATACACTATATAACTGAACTTTCTTTGCTGCCAGCATTTTTTTCATAGCGGCGTTATAAAATTCTCCACCTCGATCAGAATTAATTTTGCGTACTCCCTGAGAATGAGGTGAATCTAGAATTAAAGCCAGAGCTTTACTGGTACTTTTCCCGTCCTTGGCGCGTAAGGGTACTACTTGAGCGTACCTAGAGAAAATATCTGCACATACGAGTAAATATTTCACTCCGTCATTATGTTTGTCCAATAAACTCATCTCGGCCAAGACTATAGCTTGAAATAGTCGCGGTTTAGGGCTTAACACCCGACGCCGAGGGAATTTATGTGGTTGTAAATAATGCAACGTATAGGAGTCAGAGCTTTTCAGATAGCCTTTTACATCGGCTAGAGTTATACTAGAGTTAATTAATTTGGCGGCCTCATGCAACCTCTGTACCTCTCCAAGCCCCTCGCTAGATGAGGGGTCATTATATACACGTTCCAGTACATCTTTCTTGCTCACCATTGGTAAACTATCTCATAGGGCGACTCGTGAACAATATTACCACGTAATGTTATAGTAGAGGGAGTGTTCGAGCCCAGATCTACTAGCAAATAGCCGTAGGGTTGGCTAATAACTTTCTTATATAACTCTACAAATTTCTTTGAATCCACTTTCCCAAATATTTGTCGTCCGAGTGTTTCAATTTGTGAGAGGTCTCGCGATTTAACCAATATGAAATGAGAAGCATTTAAACTAATATTCCTCGAATATTTACCAGGAAAAAATATATTTTGAGTAATCAATATGACGGAAACCTTGAAATGTCAGCCCCTAGTAAACATGTCTGATACGATTTTTGATTTCGCAGACTCTGTAAAAAGGTCATCATAGATTACTAAGATATGAGAGTCATTATCCACTCGCTCTTCCACAGGATCAATAATGGTTGAATGCTCGATCAATTTCCTTTTAATTTGTGGATCTGATCGTAATTCAGAGTAACCTCCTCCGCATATGATTATTGAGGAGAACTTGTGTTGATACTTCTTTACAAGTTTACTGCACAAGTAGGATTTTCCGCTGTTTGAATAACCAGCAATAATAACACGAGATGGTTCTCTGAAAATATCTAGATGTTCCTCATGGATTATATCATAGGAACTGTCCATGATTAATGCTTCGTTAAGACTGCTAAAAACTAAGGAACTGAGGTGGTATTTATACAAACATAGTCATTTACAGGTGTTTATTCACATATTTTATGTACAGCAGCAACATTTTTTTTAAAACTAATCATAGGTCTTACAGTTCACAAACAATAATATTAAACATCCTATTCATTTAGTATAAATAGTTCTAGTCATATAGATCATCTATCTTAATACTAACTAAAAATTGTACAACATAAAATCTAGCGAGGGTTGAATAGTTTCTGAGCTGCAGCATCACGTTTGCTCCAGGGCGGAATATTGGGTAGAGTCTCTGTGCTTGCTCTACTTCCACTTCCTCCTCCATAAACACTTCTTCCATCTCCTCCTCTCCCACTTCTACATCCATCTCATCATCATTGTTATTGGGAATATCAGGATGACCATACGCTAGGGACTGTGTGGGGCATAAAATGTAGCGTTTATCGTCAAATGCTGACAATCCTCTGCAGGTACTGCGACATGTACAAATCTTTCCTTGCACGTTGCGTATAGATCTCGACACATACCTGATTGAAGTGTTTGTTTCAAGAGTGTGCTGAAGTGTGCTTGAGTCGTGTGAGAGTTTCTCTTGTAGGTGGTATGGCACGCCCTTACACTTACAAGTGTGCTCCCCATCATGTGTGGTGAACGAATATGTTTTAGGTCTGAGAGCAATTAACTGGTTAATAATCTTAGAGCCTATTTCAGACTTGAGCAATCCTAGTTCACCTTCTCGCGCTTTAGAGTAGGATGGATGTGTGTCATTAAAATTACTAAAATCCATACAGTCAAAGAGAGGAGACTTATTCAACTCTTCAAACACATCTTGACAGTCAAGTTTAATGATGAAAGAGTCTGTGTCTGTATATAACAGACACGCTTTATCCCCATACGCAGGTTTGACAACATCATACCAGAACTCATAGAGACGCCTCTTAGCAATTTGAAGTATATGATAACCCAGGTACGTAGGAGTGTTGACTAGGAGAGACTTCTGCTTGATAGTACATATCACACGATCCTTACTTAACAAAAGACTCCGCTTGAAGAACGGGTTTCGAGCATGTTTCAGGAAATGTCTACGATCTGTGACCAAATAGTGTTTGTTCCCATATTTAGATACATCTGTGAGACTCTTTCCATATATAGAGTTTGATACGAGTTTGAAAGCCTTTTTTTTTATTGCGCATTTGGTACTGGCACGTTCACGAACATTGGTTTCAATGAAGTCTTTAAGGTAACTCTCCTGCTCGAAATCGTAGATGTCGTAAACTTTAGCTACTTCTAATCCAATGCGGATGAGCAACTTTAACAAGTCCAGACTAACCAGGTAATCTTTCTGAGGAAGGTGAGAAGCAATTAATTTAGTGTTGTTTTTAGGCAGACCGCGACTTTCTTCTGTAAGAATATTCTTACTGTAGGGTGAAATATGATCCTCGGTAATGCAAGTATGGGAAAGAACAAGGGGCAGTTCATCTGTATACCTAGCTACCTCCGGTCGGACCTGCAGTGTATCACACAACACCCAATATCCCTTGGACCCATCACAAGGGATATTCTCCAAGCCTCGCTCTAGCAGCACGTCACGCTCATTGTGTGTCAGTTTCTGAATCCCACCACAAGGGAGCAGTTCAGTCATACACGCCCCGTAAAGACAATTAAAATCGAGGTAAATGATGCAGCTACTATCTTCCCCTAGATCTACGCCTGTATGCTGGTTCTCCACATTCGTGTACTGTCTCGTCACACTGGTGAACCCACCTCGGAGATTCCCACGAAGTAAATCATATAACAATGGGTCTGACACAACATCAAGTTGAACTTTCGGTTTAAGCAAGAATGCATCCCAAGCAAATGAGGGTAAAGAAATGTAGTGGGAAATGTCTAATTTGTAGAGAGCAAGCATGGTATCTGGCCAGACTGTGAACACATCAGCTAGCAAACCTGTGTCCACTTTGAGGTAAAGGAGTAGATACTCCCCTATGTTGCGACATTTAGCCAAATCAAAAATTTCTAAGGCTTGTTTATAATCTTTTTCTGACAACTCTTTGTCTTTTAGTGTATTGTAAAACTTATCACGAGAAGGGAGTTGTGGTTCATCTGACACAGACATAGAGGATAAATAATCATAGCAGAATGATTGTTTACCCTTGAGCAGTTTTGGGATGGCTGCTTTATTTACCTCCTTTAACATAGCCAAAGTGAATGTGGTAGGTTTCCCACTATCAATATGATCCTTGGCTATTCTTCCTAGCGAGCCGTTGAGAAGGGCTAAACTATCCAAAAATCTTAAATTGTTCACATCAACTTTCATAAATTTTAATCCATCCCTAGCTAATATATCTATTTCTCATCTCGTTTAGGATTACTCCTAAATCATAGGAAGCGTTGTGGGAAAGAGTGCATAGGAACTTGTATGAATTTATACACTGTAAATTACATCTATCACAGTAAGCTGCTTGATAATTGTGGAATCTTACTGTGTGGTCGTGATGACGGACTTTGATTACATCTTCCTCGTTAAAAGGTTCATCACAGAGTTCACAGGCAGTTTTTGTCTCAAATATTGCCTGTTGTTGCTGCGACATGTGAAGTTCATAGGATACTAACCCCTTCTTGATTCTAGCCCATGACGCTTCTAGCGTTGTTACAAAGTGATCGACCGCATCTTTACACAAATAAGTGTCATTCTCAACAATATTCATCTGTCTGTCAATGATGATGTACGCATACGTCACTGCGTTGTGACGAGATTCTATCATTCCCTTAGGGTTCGAGCGGTCTAACATGCACTCAAAGTCATAAAAGCACATGTGACTAGGACCATATCCCCGTCCATAGTTACGGAAAGTAACCTTCCTCTCTGGTGGATAAAATTTGAGAGTACATCAGACAAAGTCTGATGTACTTTACATGTACTTTCATGACTCTGCATGCGATCTGCTGGGAGTGATATCAAACAACAATGACAAAAGCTGTGGTGTGAAGGGAACTTTTCGGGGTGGGAGTTAATATGCACACATATTGGTTGAAATCCTTAATTAATACGATAGCGTCGACGATAGCAGACGGCTTGACATCTGCGAGGCACTACACATCAAGAAATCAACACCAGCCAATTAATGCACAACTATATTCTACCCACTTCAAGACTCCGCTCCAATATAGAAGCATCAAGAAATATGGACCAATAGGCTTTCTACAATTACTTCCATTCAATACCCATTGTTTCATGTTCTGTCTTGTGTTTGAATTTAATACCCATTCAATACCCATTGTTGAATGTTTGTTTTTACCTCATCCACCTCACCCAAATGTAGATATAAACTCGAAAATGTGTAAGCTCTATTCAGTTTCAATTGTGTGTTTGTAAACTAAAGTCTTTGAAAATGTAATAAGTTTTACGAAACGCGCTCAAGTGTCGCGTCAGACTAGAAATAAAAATGAATTTTGGAGAATTGATCTTTGAATTACCATCAACAGTGAAAAGAAATGTAAGAAAGATAGAGAAAATTCGTGTTAGAATTATTAATCTTACTTTTTCGGTCATATTTAATAATATATATATATATATATATATATATATATATATATATATTTATATATATATACATATATATATATATATATATATATATATATATATATATATATATATATATATATATATATATATATATATATATATATATATATATATATATATATATATATATATTGGTGTATACTGGCAGCAGGTTTTCTTTCAAACATGTTTCATTGAATATGACCGCATATTCTTAATTTTATTTTTTTCTGGTTTAAGGCTTCTATCCCTCTAACTATTTTCTTAGCATAAGGGCTTAGCTAAAAGAGGAGTTCTCCAAAACTCATTTTCGTAATTTTAAGGTGAAGAAAAGAAGTGAATTACTATAGAATGTATTACACTTATTTATACAATTTGCACAACGTTTCGAACCTCCATGGTTCATTCTCAAGTGAAGAGATTTTACAGGGCTGGTTGATTTTATACCCGCTCTGGGTCAGGTGATAAGACAATAAAGGTGAAAACATGGGGGGATACATAAGGGATAAATGTGGGGTGAAACATAAGAACATAAGAATAGAGGTAACTGCAGAAGGCTTATTGGCCCATACGAGGCAGCTTCTATCTACATACAAAGATTAATCAAGTGTAATTGGCCTGTTATGTTGAACATTGTCTTCTGTGTTGGAATCGTTATGTTCTGGTCTTGTCCTTACTCTCATGGTGGGTTGAGTAAATAGTTCCGTGATTTGGGTGTTCATGGTAGGTTGTTCTATTCTTATGTGAATTGCTTCAAGAATTTGTAATCTTCTTGCATCTTGGGTTTTGTCTATTATACAGGTATTTTTGTTCAACATTTCTCTTGTTAGGGTGATGTCATGGGCTTGTCTCATGTGATTCCTAGGGGCACCGGATTGAAGATGGCACGTCAAACGCGTCGTCAGCTTGGTCGACGTCATACCTATGTACTTAGATTGAAGGTTACATCCTTCGTGGGGGCAAGTGCACATGTATACAACGCTTGACTGCTGTAGAGGGTTCTCCGTCGGCTTCGGGCTGTTTTTGATAAGGAGTTCGGAAATCTTCTTGGTTTTGTAGAATATTATCAGGTTTATGTTTTGGTTAGGAGTAATGCTTTTTACTCCTTTACGGATTATTTCTTTCATTATTCTTTCCTCTTTTATATGTTCTCTGTGCATGGTTGATTTGTAATATAACACAAATGCAAACAAGCCTGAATGTCCGGTCGTGATGGTTAAGCGGATTAAGGCGTTCTGTAGTTACCAGTTGTGTTGCTTCTCGGAGAATGGGTTCAAGTCACTTCTGGGGTGTGAGTTTTCAGTCGCATATAGTCCTGGGGACCATTCAGGCTTGTTTGCATATATATATATATATATATATATATATATATATATATATATATATATATATATATATATATATATATATATATATATATATATATATATATGGCACAACTCTCCTAAACACGAGAGTGAAGTATACAACTTTAGAACACTTTCCCACCAGGAGACTCGAACCCTAGCCAGCACAGAAGCCTTCCAGCAACTGGCATAACAGGTACGCCTTAACCCGCTCCACCACCTGCTCAGACCCTTAAAAGAGATGGTAATTTCGGAGTATTTATATACCCCAAAGATCACCACCTCCCAAGAGCACTAGAGCAAGTGAGGGGTCATTTATACGTTTATTTCATCAAGTCCCTGTTAATATGGGAGAACACTGTGTCTCTGCTTAAGGCACAACTCTCCTAAACACGAGAGTGAAGTATACAACTTTAGAACACTTTCCCACCAGGAGACTCGAACCCTAGCCAGCACAGAAGCCTTCCAGCAACTGGCATAACAGGTACGCCTTAACCCGCTCCACCACCTGCTCAGACCCTTAAAAGAGATGGTAATTTCAAAGTATTTATATACCCCAAAGATCACCACCTCCCAAGAGCACTAGAGCAAGTGAGGGGTCATTTATACGTTTATTTCATCAAGTCCCTGTTAATATGGGAGAACACTGTGTCTCTGCTTAAGGCACAACTCTCCTAAACACGAGAGTGAAGTATACAACTTTAGAACACTTTCCCACCAGGAGACTCGAACCCTAGCCAGCACAGAAGCCTTCCAGCAACTGGCATAACAGGTACGCCTTAACCCGCTCCACCACCTGCTCAGACCCTTAAAAGAGATGGTAAGGCTTCTGTGCTGGCTAGGGTTCGAGTCTCCTGGTGGGAAAGTGTTCTAAAGTTGTATACTTCACTCTCGTGTTTAGGAGAGTTGTGCCTTAAGCAGAGACACAGTGTTCTCCCATATTAACAGGGACTTGATGAAATAAACGTATAAATGACCCCTCACTTGCTCTAGTGCTCTTGGGAGGTGGTGATCTTTGGGGTATATAAATACTCCGAAATTACCATCTCTTTTAAGGGTCTGAGCAGGTGGTGGAGCGGGTTAAGGCGTACCTGTTATGCCAGTTGCCGGAAGGCTTCTGTGCTGGCTAGGGTTCGAGTCTCCTGGTGGGAAAGTGTTCTAAAGTTGTATACTTCACTCTCGTGTTTAGGAGAGTTGTGCCTTAAGCAGAGACACAGTGTTCTCCCATATTAACAGGGACTTGATGAAATAAACGTATAAATGACCCCTCACTTGCTTTAGTGCTCTTGGGAGGTGGTGATCTTTGGGGTATATAAATACTCCGAAATTACCATCTCTTTTAAGGGTCTGAGCAGGTGGTGGAGCGGGTTAAGGCGTACCTGTTATGCCAGTTGCCGGAAGGCTTCTGTGCTGGCTAGGGTTCGAGTCTCCTGGTGGGAAAGTGTTCTAAAGTTATATATATATATATGTATATATATATATATATATATGTATATATATATATATATATATATATATATATATATATATATATATATATATATATATATATATATATATTGAGGTGAGGGAGCAGACTAGTGGGAATTAATACGCTTAGGAAATAGACTGAAATAAGACAGTATTAACTTACTTATATCCTGGTGAGGAGGCCGAGCAGGTGTGAGGTTTTGAATCCTTAACGTTGTGTTAACTGGGCATGATAATGTCTCGTAGCCCTCCATCTGCTGGTGGCGCTGCTGCCGGCCTTGTTGAAGGGGCGGGGGATGCTCGCGAGTGACATCAGCTCTCCTTAGCTGGGTATGGGGTGAATGGGATACCGACTCGATGACGTCTATCTGTTCCCTCCGTTGATTGAGGTATGAATTATAACCTTGAATGGAACAAAATAATAGTCAGCACGGGTGAATGGGGAAAATATTATTATGCATGTGTGTTTGCTTGCAAGTGGATGATGAAAATATAATACAGATACAAGAAGTATATTTATATTTTATCGGTACGTTTATGAGAAGTTTCATTCCGACGATGTCCTCCTCGAGGGGCAGGTGAGCAATAAGGACACTTCACTGTTTTGTAAACTGAAATTGAAAAAGAACATATTTAAGTGTGTGGAATGTAATAGCCCGAATGAGTAAATATTCTCACACTATAAGAGAGATAATAGTTTACACACATGATATTTCACCTGTGGATGCAATAAAATGAACTGTGGAATATTAAATAAGAATAACACTCACGGTTATCACAGAAAATCTGCTGACATCGCTTGCATTTGATGTCGTAATGGCCTAGGGGTGGTTTTTCACAGCTCGTGCATTGCAGACGACATAGTTGATTTTGTGCCGGTATATAAAACACGCCGCAATTCATGCAGGCTGTTAAGGTTCGTCTTTCCATGATGCGGAGCTGTATGGTGTGTGTGTAGCGAATGAAGACTCGCAGTGAACTAACGTCGCGTTTGTGTGTGGAGGGAAACGATCCCGGTCAAATGAGAAGTGATTGATGATGGCAGGTGAGGACCTGCTGGCGGAAGTAAGAACAACGCCCCTCCTTAATGAAACCGCAGTGGCGGGAGAGCCCTGCTGGGGTGAACATCTCCCAGACCCCTCTGTAGACTTTGAAAAACGATTAAGGTTAATGGATCACATCCGCCCCTGGTGAGGCTCTCAGCACGACCTGGTCTGACACCTAACTAATGCCCACATCCTATACACACACGTGCATTGTTACATAAAACAGACTTTCACTGCCAACTGCTACCTCCTCTCATTCACATCTTAAGAGAGTCTGCTCTCTCTCTCTCTCACCCCCCTCATAACTTCCTGCCAGTGTATGGGGGAACTAATCACGTCATTGATCACCAACAGCTGCATTGGGTGAGAAAAAGTTAAAATAATGACTCCACCTGTCTCCTCACTTTCCCCTCCTTCTCCCTCACATCTTAGGAACCTGATGTCCTCTCAGGTATGGAGGCTCCCCCCTCCCTCCACAACATAACCTACATATTTCTATATCCATCTTAAGACTATGCTCTCCTTCACTCAACATACTCCTATCTATCTACACACACACAGGAATAACATATTCATCTTCTCTTCTCCTCCTCCTCCCTACATGACCGCATACCAACCACATAGCTTCCAACCCCTACCCAACATGACACTCTCAAGTGATGCCTGGCCGGACGCCACGCGTCAGCCACGCGCCAAAACATCCGAGGAAGCTCCAGAAACCTTAGAGATGATGTACACATGCCCACATACTTATCCTCTTACCTACATGTCACACAACGCGCAATACATTTTACCCTCTGCGACCCACAACGTCCCCCCTGACGCAACCCGTCCCATTCTACGGACTCCCACACCACTTTTGACTATGACCGAGTTCGATCCACTGAGGTTCTCCTCAGGTTTGGGATGGTCGTAGTCTCATACTTCACTACTCATGTAACCAATTGAAACAGAAAATAAATTTGAAGCTCCAAGTAAATTATTAAAAATTTTGGTCTTTAACTGTTGTCAGAAAGGCATGTGGTCTTCCTTCATTCATTGAATAAGGAAATAATTTGCTTTATTCAATCGCCGTCGTTAATTGTATTTCAATTTCCGTTTTCATTACACACTACTCAATATAAACAACTCTATAAACGGACGATGTCTTTCTTTTGTAATCCCAATATATTTTATTTATGTTGTTTATTGGTTTTCTTGCTTTTGTGTTAAAATGTTAAGCGGTAATTAGGAATATATTGTGGTTGAACAGATGGAAAATCATCAAAATCATTGTTGAAATTTAGTTGTGTTTAGCGTGCGTAAAATAATACACAAATAACGATAAAAGTTAAAAACATAGGGCAAAGAGGGCATTTTACCTTTTTTGCTCATATAATGTTCTTTTTGCTAGTTAATTGACAGTCAAGTTTGATGACATAACCACAGTTCAGGGAGGTCTCAGGAGACATCCAGGGCGATGCCTACTAACCCTTTAAGTCAGTATACGTGTCAAATGAGAGGTATTGGTTTACAATGCCTTACTGCGACTAATGCTAGTTGACACTTAGAACAATATACAACCAAAATATTTGAGTTATGCATCCAAGTTACTAAAATTACCAAGAACCGACATATCTCTCCCTACTATTACTTAATGGAAAGACAGATTATGAAATTATATATAAAAATAATAAATTGTAGGAAATTTGGATTGTTGTCATCAACACACAAAAAAGTGTGGCATCAACACAGAAAAGAAAATATGGCATCATCACACCAAAGAAAATGTAACATCATCACACCAAAGAAAATGAAGCATCATCACACTAAAGAAAATGTAGCATCATCACATAAAATAAATGTAGCATCATCTTACCAAAGAAAATGTAGCATCATCACACCAAAGAAAATGAAGCATCATCACACTAAAGAAAATGTAGCAACAACACACGGATGAAATGTAGCATCATCACACCAAAGAAAATGTGGCATCATCACTCCAAAGAAAATGTGGCATCATCACACCAATGAAATGTAGCATTATCAGTAGTAGGCATCCGTTAATCCCGTGGGGTTATGGAGTGGTGCCCTGGGTGTCTAGTTGTTGTAGTCTAGTTGGATGCAGCGCCTACTGTGGCTGTGAAGGCCAGCCCGAGAATGACAGTCCCGACTGCAGCGAACGCAGATAAACGACGAAACGGGTGCGTCAGCCAGTGGTCGAGACCTCCTCTGAAGTCTATTATCCTCCGCCTGCCTCTTCAGTTCATCCTCGAATTGCTGGAATCCCTTCTGCACTTTGCATCTCCAGGCAGATCTGACCGCAGCTGCTGCCTTCCAAGTGTTGATGTCAATGTTCATCTGCTTGAGGTCGCGTTTGCAGGTGTGGAGGTGGTAGCCACGTGGTATAACAATAGCATAGTAATAGTTCACCTTGAGCTGTAGTCGTCGGGGAAGGTAGGTCTGGGAGGGCAGGTGAAGCAAATCTAGGCTTCTCAGGAAGGATAGGATAGAAGGATTCAAAGCCTCTTCAGTAATCCTAGTAGCATCATCACACCAAAAACAATATACCACCACCAACTATATTGCGTATATTGTGGTATATACCAATATACCACAATATAGTACCCGGCACCACCTCCTGAGTGCAGGTGGTGCCGGGTAGGCGTCGTCTGCGTTGGGTCACGTGCAGTTAATATCTGTACTCTCTCGACCTGCGCGGGGCTGTGTGCGGTCGCAGTCCACCAAACAGGGCACAGTCCTACCTACACTATGAAATGTTTCCTTTGGCGGGCACTTTGAATGTGGTTCCCTCCACACTCCTCCCGTCCTTATAGAACAATGGGTATACTAGAAGGGAAATGTTTCACTATATATAACATGATTTTGTGTAAAAAGTCTTCACCAGCTCCACACTAGGGGGTGCAGTGGCAAACAAGGCCACAAAGGAGGAGAACATTTCCGGTTTCAAAAATGAGTCCTATTACAATTACTGTATTACCCGTATTATCTTTGCACTATACACAAATTATTTCAACACTGCATACACTAGACTACCTTCTTCTGTTTTTTTTTCTTCTTCAGCTTCACTCCTAGGAATTTACTCTGTCCTAACAATATTCCTCGCACCGAAGCGCTGCTCCTTGAATGTGGGTCCTTCTTTGATAGAGCAACCCTCTTCCCACATCTCATCCCCAGGATC
Source organism: Procambarus clarkii (assembly GCF_040958095.1). Classification (NCBI taxonomy): domain Eukaryota; kingdom Metazoa; phylum Arthropoda; class Malacostraca; order Decapoda; family Cambaridae; genus Procambarus; species Procambarus clarkii. Next base: position 20,419,082 of record NC_091170.1, read on the forward strand.
CCAAGGGAAAGCAATTGGATCTATGCCTTCCAAGAACTGACCAAATGCTAGTTCATTCTTTATTTTCTTCTGAGCCCTCCTTTCCACATTGTGTCTTAACGGGCCCCATTTCCTGTGAGGACTTTGCTTCGCTTCCTGATCCAGACCTGTCTGTTCAGTAGTGGCACGGTCCCGAATTGCCACTTTTCTCCTGCATTGGATTCCTGAAGGAGCCTCACTTGATGAGTTCCCACTTAGCATAACCTAACTCTGCTGGTTGTCCTTGTGTGGTATGCTAATGTCCATGTCCCCCCTGTCAGTATGAGCCAAGATGTCTTCCACGCCCTTAGACAATACCTGGTCAGCATCTTGCTCCGATGCCCCTCCTTGGCCTGTTATGAACTAGGTCGGATTTAGGCCGAATGAGCCGACCCAGCAGCGTTTAAAGACGAATTCTGGTCCTTAAATGAAACACGTGGCCTGTTGCCCGAGGTGTCCCCGTGCTGGCGGACTCCTTCCTCATCCCTTTCGGATTCCTCACAGCAAAATGACCCTCTTTCCCACACCTGTAGCACTGAACAGGTCGCCTAGAGGATGGGCTACGGCGATGCTGTGGTGACAAAAGGGCAACTGCAAGGTGCCTCAAACTCTCACACACCTGGTCCAATCTCCCGTTGGTCTCTGAGATACCTGCTACCAAGGTGTCCAACTTCTCCTCTACGCCCATGGAAGATAAAAGACGCGAGCTCGCACTCGACGGTCGGCGAGTGTCGATTCCACGACCTGAAGGGCTGGTAGCCGGTGAAATGCCCGGGGAGCTGGAAAGGGCGCGTGTCGAGCGCCGAGAAGCGTCATTACTCCTGGGTGGCTGCTCATACTGGGAGTACCTACCCACTGCATTCACTCGCACTGCTGGACCATGGGGCATGCGGTGATGGGAGTCGTATCTTTTGGAATCTGAGGAACCTACGGCATTGTGCTGGAAAGTTTGGGCACGATCAATAGCCTCCTCCATGGAAGAGTTCCTTGCATTGGAAATGTATCCTGCCAGACTCTTATCCTGTAATCTCTGGCCAAATCGCATTACTGCCATTTGTTCCACTTCCCACTGTGGTATGTGTTTGTAGGCTCGATGAGCCAGGTGATGGACCCTGTCTGCCCAATCAGCGATGTCCTCCTTGGGCTCCTGCTGAGCCTGGGTAAACTTCATCATGGCCACATCCAGAACTTCCCTATCTCCAAATCACTTGACCATCTTATGCATCATTCGATTATAATCGATGGATGACTCTCTGTCCAGTAAGCGATTGTAAAAATAACTCGCCTTACCCTTGAGGCACCACCCTAACTGCGTCAATGACGTAGGCATAGGATGTGAAACGGTGGTAGAAGGTGGCCCAATCTGACGTCCCGTCATAATCCAACGCTCGAGGTGGCGTTCAGAAGGTTTCTTTTCGTTGGCGATAGCCTGCCCGCCTGCTGCGGGATGGGGAAGCATCCGAATCGGAAGTCCGAGGGCTGTGTGATGAGTGTCGAGCTGGCCGTCTCCTTGATCGAGCCGATCGATGGTGGGGGGGGGGGGTTCTACCCTGCCGAGCACCTTGAGGGCCGCCAGCCCTGGAGTAGGCCGGTGATTGCGGCCGGCGTCCAGGCCGTCTGCCGCTGGTGGCACCCCCAGAGAGATGGTGGGCACTCTTTTCACTGGACGAATATGATGAACAGCTTCCTGCCCCCGGACCTGAGGGCCCGGGACCCTGTAGGACGGGTCCACCTCAAACGATATAGCAGCCAACAAATCGGGTGTGGTCCTAATGCGGTTGATATCGTAAATGTTGTCCTCCGTGATCTCGCTGCGATGCCGAAACTTGATAATTCGAGCGGCCAGTGTATCTCCTACACCAGGTAGCAGAAGCAGCTCAGCAGCCGAAGCAGAGTTTATCTTGAGTGGAGCCATCGGGCTGGTGTTGAAAACTAAAGCTCAAATATATCCTACCGACTGTGTGCCCACAGGTAGGTCACAGCCCAGAGGGGCTTGTACACTAGGTCGGATAATGGGGCAGGCCTGGTAATAAGCCTTAGATCTGGGGCCAGGCACCTCACATGTGTATCGCACCATACAAAAAAAAAAACAGACACCAATGGCCAAAATTAATGTTCAACAATCCAATGTTCAGAAATAAGAATGAATGTTCCACAACGGAAAAATAAGCACTGCACAGTCAATAATGTAAATGATGGAAGCAGGTGGATCTCAAGCAACATAAACACTGTACACTTAATTGGGACTTAAATCACTTGAGGCTTAGACCAAAAACTGGGCACTTACTGCACTTGCAGAACTGGAAAATCTTATATGGCAGTCACTTCGAGGAACTTTAACTAGCAATGTGCCTAATTTTCATAAGCACTGGGCTGAGGGTTCTCAAAAACACTCCTTTCAGGTGAACGTAGGGAACTTCGTGCAGGGCGGATCACCATCCACCTTAAATCTGGTAGGAAAACAAACTCACTGGCTTTCTTAATGTATCTGCCTCCCTGGAGCCATTACCTCTTTAGAAAGACTATAACAGGCTACGTCTAGCTAACAGTGGAAATGATAAAGTAACAGACCTGTAGCAAGCACCCTACAGAGCTGGGGCCAGCGTCGCAGTAGTAAACACACTGGAGATGGATGCGCTCGGGAACGATAGCCTGAAATCATCCGCGAGTGGATTCGTAAATAATAACAGGTGCCGGATACGCTCAGGAACGGTGGCCCGTAATCTGTGTGAATGGTGGTACTTGCCTTCCCTTGGTTAAAAAAACTTTGGAACCGCAGAAATCGGTGCTTGGGGAAAAAGACAATAAAATGCAAAAATACCGGGGAAATAATCTATATAAAACACTGGCAACTGGAACTTATGGAGAATCTTGGGGAATTACACGAGAAGTGGAATAAAGCATATGCACAAAAAACAGGGACTGAAAAATCTTGGGCACCGCTAATGAACAACAAGCCGGAGGACATCAATGGTGCAACCAAAGCCAGTAAATCGAGACTGGAAACGTTGAACACTATCTAAGACGACTTGACTGAAGTCGGCAGAACGATGATGCAGATATCTTGGCGAGGTCCTCTTGATCACCGCGTGGGAACGGTTACTCTCTGCGCCAATGTGGAGGTGGTCGCCACGTGGTATAGCAATAGTAAATAGTTCACCTTGAGCTGTAGTCGTCAGGGAAGGTAGGTCTGGGAGGGTAGGTGAAGTAAGTCTAGGCTTCTCAGGAAGGATAGGATAGAGGGAGTCAAAGCCTCTTCAGTAATCCTAGTAACACTTATCCTAAGTGCAGGTGGTGCCGGGTAGGCGTCGTCCGCGTTGGGTCACATGCAGTTCATATCTGTGCTCTCTCTCTCTCGACCTGCGTGGGGCTGCTGCCCGGGGAGGCTGTGCACAGTCGCCGTCCACCAATCTGTGAACAGTCCTGCCTACACTATGAAATGTTTCCTTTGGCGGGCACTTTGAATGTGGTTCCCTCCACACAGGCATCTTTGAAACGCAGCTGAGGTCTTCCGGTGGGTCTCCTTCCTGATGCCAGTTCTCCATTCAAAAGGTCCATCGGTATAAGGTCATCGACCATGCGTGTGACGTGTCCCAGCCATATCAAGAGAGTGAACGTTGAAGGGACTCCTGTTCTCTCGAGTACTGTGTTGTTGGTGACGTGGTCTTTCCACGTGATGTCAAAGATGCGTTTCAGGTGCCGCATGTGAAAGGTATTGAGCCGTCTCTCCTGGTGAGAGTGCATGGTCCAGGATTCCGAGCTGCAGAGAAGTGTACTCACCACACATGCCATGTAGACTTGTGCTTTGGTGTGCACTGTCAGTTTGGCATTTTCCCAAACGCGCTTTGAGAGCCTGGCCAGTGTTGTTGCGGCCTTCCCGATACGCCTGTTGTGCTCAGTGTCCAGGGAAAGGGTGTCTGACATTGTGGAGCCCAGGTACACAAACTCGAGAACTGCCTCCAGCACATAATCTGCTATATTTATACAGGGTAGCTCATTGACATCTTGTCCCATCACCTGTGTCTTCTGCAGGCTGATTGTCAGGCCGAATGCGGAACAGGCTGCGGCAAAGCGGTTGAGTAGCTGCTGCAGGCCTTCTGCTGTGTGTGTGGTGATCGCTGCGTCGTCGGTGAAGAGGAACTCCCTGAGGATTCGCATCTGAGGTTTGAATTCGGGGTTTTCCTTCCCCTAGATGAGCTGCCTTTTCAGGCTAATGAGTCCCATCTGCCCGAAGCAACTGGTTTTACAGCACCAGAGACCCGTCGTCGCCTGTTGGTAGAAGCAGTTCCGCCAGGCAAAGAGGCTAAGCCACACGTGCAGACCAGGAGCTGGACTTGGTTGTCAGAAGCGATTTGAGACGTATGCCATTAAGGGCACTTGACAGGCTGTGGGAGTTAATCCCTACAACCCTTCCCCCCCCCCCCGGCTATAACAACCCTAGAAACCAAGCATCATCACACCAATGAAATGTTGAAAATCACTTATTTTTTTAATAAAAGAAAGCATAAGAATTATGGTTAAGATTTGATTGAAAGTTAAGGAAATGAGATCGACACCATCATCATCATAACAATAATAATAATAATAATAATAATAATAATAATAATAATAATAATAATAATAATAATAATAATAATAATAAAATCCACAGGAACCATGATGAGATATGAAGCCATGTGCTGAGTGTTCCCAAACACGCCTCAGTCAAGTGTATCACAACATAGTCAACAAGAACTGACATTCGTAGTATAAAACAACCTGGAGTGCTACTGCTCCCTCGAGGGTCCCAAGGTTTACACATAAGCCTAACTGGGTCAAGGCTTATGTGAACCAGTTGACCATGTCATGGTGTAGTTGACTAGAGCGCGTCTAGGAACACTCAGTGCATAGGTTCGAACCCTCATCAAGGCTCCTGTGGATTTGTTCTTCGAAATATCACGTTAATGTGGTTTATCTGTGTAATAATAATAATAATATTTTTGATGAAAATGAGAATAATAATAATATTAATAATGAAGGTGAATGAAACATCCAATTCATGTTTAAGTGTAATAAAACACAAATTTCCGTACATAATATTCTGAGCAAGATCCTTTGAGCTGGCGTTAATAAATCTGACAGACAGAGCGCCTCCCTTCACATACATCATTAGACGTCGTTATGATTATGCTGTCAAGAAATGTCGAAGTTTCATTTCAGACAATCTAGGCACTCTAGATTGCTAGAAACTAGGCAATCAGGAATGCCACCACACTCTCATAAATATTACCACATTAACATAAATGTCATATTATCACAAGCACCAACACTATCAGAAATGTTATGGACATCGCTTATAGGAAAAGCATGTTGAGACAGCATAGAAGTAAGATGGTGCATAGTTCACTGTGCTGGTTCTCAGTTTTGCTAATACTAAGCCCCGGCACCTTGGACCTACACGGGACAGAATTTAGGGCCTGAAGAAGCCTGACCTCTGTCAGGCTTCTTCACGCCCTAAATTTTGCCGTCTGTTGTTTTCTCTATTTCTTAATACATTCTTGCTAGCATTTTATGTACGTTCTGGAAGCTTTCGTGCATCCCCCAGGAGCTCATAAATACCAGTTTGAAAGCCACAGGACAGTAGAGGATGGAAAAGAGCGTTCGAACCGTAGGTTCGAACCCTCATAACGGCACTTGTGGATTTGTTCATATGATGTATCAGGCTATTGTGATTTCTGTGTGTATTGAGTAGAGGATGGGTTAATGTCATGGAAGGTGGTTATTAATTTATTGCGCGTATTTGCCATTACGTCATACCCCTTGAAGTATCAGGCTCTCCTCAATAGTGGTTTTACAGTTAGGTATATCTTTTCTCTGGTTTTCTTATAGTATGAGGGTTATCTGATCCCTAATATTTAAGAATTCGTTTAACTATAATACGAACCGGCAATGACACGACTTCAGCTCCCACTATCATGTGCCACTTCTCCCACTCTGCCAATCCACACTGGTGATTCGGAGGATAGTGTACTGGGTCCATTCTTCTTTCTTACATATATCAGTGATCTGCCAAATATCACACAAAACTTGAAGCCAATTTTATTTGCTGATGATACAACCTACATACTCTGCCATGCTAACCCACTTATTCTAAATTTATTTTAATCTGAACTAGATAAAGTCTATTTGGGGACTGTGAAAAAATTCCATTATCATGAGGTACATAAATCCAATATGTCTTAAAGTATGTATAGTCATTAAATTAAATCGACCTAATGAACCACATGAGTCTTTACCAGGGGCTATAAATAGCCAAACCACATAGGTTCTTCACGACATAACTAGCTACATGTAGGTGCCCACCACAGCTGGCTTAATCAGCTAAGTGACGTCGAACTGTGAAGTCACAAGTGTTATGAGCCCATGTAGCCTGGGTGGAACAGTCTACCATAGTGAGAGTTATTCTGCGACCGAACTTGATTGAGAGGTCAGAGGAAAGATGTATATATTTAATAATTGAATAAACGTCAGTGAGTAATTTCAGGATACTATCAGAAGATGGGCGTTGGTAATAAGTGACATGAAGTGAGATGTTGATACTTTGGGGATGTGTGGTGACGCTAGCAGAAGGTCATGACCTCACTTGAATCACAACAGTCATCAGAGGTGGTTGTACTTTGTTGATTCTCCCGGAATAAGGAAGAATATAGTTCCCTGTGTTAATGCTGAAGTGAAGACTACTTGTCTGCAAGTGTGAGGAAGCTGTTGGGGTCACAGAGAAATAGTACACCATTTCTCTGTGATTTTGATAATTAGAGGCGGCCTGAAAGTGAGTGTTTTCCGCGCCTTTGTGGAACTCTAATTGTGTTGCTTCTTCAAGAGTTAGGAAGCAAGCAGGCATTTCTGTGGTGGAGCCTGCTGGGCGAAGTTCGGAACTCAAGTCGAGGACTGGAGGAAGCACTGTGAGGCAGTCCTGAAGCATTTTGTGGGCAGCCTAGGGAGCGCCATATTGGAGTTCCAGTGAGTGAGTGTCCTGACGTCAGAGGATTCTGCTGGAGGCTCATATAACAGTTGTTCAGTGGTTGCCTGTTTTTGATCGCGTGCCCAGTGATCTTGGCAAGTGTTCATGTATATATAGTACATATATTTTATTATGGCATTGAACCAAAATAAGAGAGTAGATATAGGAAAACATGCTGGAAGGAGAAGTGATACGTCCTCCCTCGCCAAAGAACAGAGGCTCACTGAGAGGGGGAACGGCCCCCCCCCCCATCCCTTCCTCGCGACGCGTCGAGACATGTCCTCAGAGTGGTCTCGCCCAAGATGGGGAAGGACCGTCGTAGCGACGCAATAGTGTTTAAAGAGATGTCGGATGTAGGAGTTTATTTTATGTGAATATATTTAATTATATTTTGTTAGGAAAACATTTTTATTGGCATGGTAATGGAATTGCAAGTTTGTTTTGGAAGGAGTTCGTCGAGAAACTTCGAGGTTAAAGAAGATGTTGATGGGGGAACTTCGAGGCCAGAGAAGAAGTTAATGGAGGAACTTCGAGGCTTGAGAAGATGTATATGCTGAACTCTGTGGAAGAGCAGAACTTTATAGTGAAGAGTTGATTTCAAGCAGTGCAGAGGAGCTACACGTGTCTCTGTGTAATCAGTGGTGAAGGATCACTTATGTGGGATTAGGACTTCATTCTGCAGCAGATTGGGAGAACTACAGAAGTGCCTTTCCAAATATTTTGGAGGCCCTAGAGATATATATTGATAGTGAGCCTTTATGAGCAGAACAGAGGGTCATGGTTATCTTGAGATGATTTCGGGGCTTTTAGTGTCCCCGCGGCCCGGTCCTCGACCAGGTCTCCACCCCCAAGAAGCAGCCCGTGACAGCTGACTAACACCCAGGTACCTATTTTCCTGCTAGGTAACAGGGGCATAGGGTGAAAGAAACTCTGCCCATTGTTTCTCGCCGGCGCCTGGGATCGAACCCAGGACCACAGGATCATAAGTCCAGCGTGCTGTCCGCTCGGCTCCCCTGGTGATGGTGATCACACATAATGTGTAAGGGGAGTGCTTGAATGCTAATTGGCATGTAAAACGCAGTGTAAGGTGAGGGATTGATTTCTTCTTTTTGGGGGAATACTTATATAGATGTTTCTGTTGTTTCAGCGACAAGCTGAGTTTCATATACCTTTAGGACTGAGGGTACAGTATTGTTGTGACAGGATTTCAGCCCCATTGAGTAAGGGAATAGTAAGTGGTAAGCAAAGAGTTGAGTCCCTAAAGCCTCAACCCCCTTCAGGGCAGAACAAATATTGGAGGCCCTGTCCAGAGTGAATTGATACACCCACAGTTCGAGTCCAGGATGGTGGACTGACACACCCATCGCAGCAGTAGGTAGCCCATGTGACGGCGGGTATTTTCTCTCTCTCTCTCTTGGGAAGACCCACAGGACAAGATAAGGAAAGTGCAGACGCTTGTAGAGTCAGGCAAACTTGAAGTTTTGAAGTGTTGTACCAAAGAGCAGTTGAAGCAGACAGCGGAGAAATGGGGCATCAAGGTGAAGTTATCTAAAGTAGCCGGAATGAAGGATGAGATCCTCAGACAGTTGAGAGTAAGGAACGAAGTGGCAGAACAAGGAACCCAGAATGGTGCTGGAAGTGGAATGGGAGATGATGGACAAGATGAATTGAGTCCCCAAGGATCAAGTAGGAGTAACCGCAGTAGCAGGAACAGGGGATTAGAAAGGTTTCAGCTAGAGCTCCAGATGCAGCGTGAGGACAAAGAGAGGCAGTTCCATCTGGAGAAGTTGAGATTAGAACTTCACATGAAAAATGAAACAGAGAAAGAAAAAACTAAACTAGAGGTAGAAAAAGAGAAAGCCCAAGTTAAAAAGAGAAAAAGAGAGACCAAAACAAATGGAAATAGAAGCAAACAGAGCTTTGGCAGAGCAAAGGACTGAACGTGGGTTGCCAGACAGCACCACTCATGTTTGTGGAGCTGTTTGATCACTCACACTATCCACAGCACATGTTTGCGGATAATGCAAAAATTATGAGAAGAATCAAGATGGATGAAGATAGACTACAGGATGACTTGGACAAACTGGAGGAATGGTCTAGAAAATGGCTGCTAAAGTTCAACTCAGGCAAGTGTAAGGTAATGAAATTAGGCGAAGGGAGCAGGAGGCTGAACACAAGGTACCATCTGGGAGGTGAAATCCTGCAAGAGTCAGATAGAGAGAAAGATCTGGGGGGTTGATATCAAACCGAACCTGTCCCCAGAGGCTCAAACAAAAAGGATATCATCAGCGGCATATGCTAGACTGGCCAACATAAGAACTGCCTTTAGAAATTTGTGTAAGGAATCGTTCAGGACCTTGTATACCACTTATGCCAGACCAATTCTGGAATATGCAGCTCCAGCCTGGAGTCCATAGCTAGTTAAACACAAGACAAGGTTAGAGAAGATTCAGAGGTATGCCACCAGGCTCGTTCCGGAATTGAGAGGTATGAGCTACGAGGAAAGGCTAAAGGAGCTGAACCTCACGTCCCCTGGAAAACAGAAGAGCATGAGGAGACATGATAACCACCTACAAAATTCTCAGGGGAATTGATAGGGTGGACAAAGACAAACTCTTCAGTACGGGTGGGACACAAACAAGAGGACACAGGTGGAAAGTTAGTACCCAGATGAGCCACAGAGACGTTAGAAAGAATTTTTTCAGTGTCAGAGTAGTTAACAAATGGAATGCATTAAGTAATGAAGTGGTTGAGGCTGACTCCATACACAGTTTCAAATGTAGATATGATAGAGTCCAGTAGGCTCAGGAATCTGTACACCAGTTGATTGACAGTTGAGAGGCGGGACCAAAGAGACAAAGCTGAACCCCGGCAAGCATAATTAGGTGAGTACACAAACACACACACACACACACACACACACACACACACACACACACACACACACACACACACACACACACACACACACTCTGGCTCTGGCGGGACCAAAGAGCCAGAGCTCAACCCCCGCAAACACAACTAGGTGAGTACAACTAGGTGAGTACACACACTGTTATGATCCCAGGTAGCCGAAAAACGAGTCTCCCCTTTGAGAATTATTCCATCAAGCCTGACCTAACCAGAAGGTCTAAGAAATATAGAGGTGATAACCCATATGTAAAATAGTTGCTTGGATATGTATAACAATTTGAGATTATGGGCAATGAAGAAGAAAACAGATAAATGACTGGCTAGGAGATGTGGATATTTTGCTGGAGGCGTGAGGCTCGCTTCTGGAGGGGCTTTGACCTCACTTGAGTGCCAGACATCGCAGGGGAAAGCCGCGCTCCGTTAAGCTCCTGTCAGAAGGGAACCCCTAGTGATATATCTCAAAGAGAAGAGAAGTGTGCAGACGTACCAGCTGTGGAATCGAGCTGGGGACGTTGTGGTCTCAAGTCTTGGTCGAAGAGGAGAGTATTAAACCGACCAGAGGCATTATTGTGGGCCGTGGAAGCGCCCTGACCAAGCTTCGTCAGAGGGCGGAGCGCCCTCGACCAGACAATCTGTGGTAAGCACGATATACGCCAGTTCATAGTGATTGCTTGTAGTTGGTCATGTGCCCAGCGACAGTAGCAATGTTTATTGATAAGTTAGACATGTTTTAATAAGGCAGAAGGCCTGAAATAAGAGAGTGGAGAGGGAGGAACACGGAGCGACGTCCGTCCCCTCTGAGCGCTGGCCGGCAACTGAGGGAGCCAGCTCCTGACGGTGAAGGACCCTCCATGAGTGAGGACCGCCGCCGGGCGAGGTGGAGTATGGACCCGCCCAAAACGGGGGAGTCCACTCTCACTGTATGTACAGGACAGATAGAGGTTGGAGGCAAACATATTGTGTGATTATTTTTGTTTATGTGTTAAAGGGAAAACAATTTTATTGGAGTGTCGATGGGTTGCAGGTTTGTCCTTTGGGGAAGAAGTTGCTGAGAACTTTGATGCCAGCACAAAGGGAGTAGTTGATGAGACTCCAAGGTAGTGGAGCAGAGGACCTCGAGCTGTGAGGAGAAGCAGTGAAGAGGAGTGTCACGTGCTTCTGTTGAGGTGGTGAAGCACCATAGTTGCTCGAGGGAACTTCATGGTGTAGCAGCCAAGAGAGCTGTGGAGGACCCTAGCAGAAGGGTGAAGCTCCGTAGTTGCTCAAGGAAACTTCATGATAGCAGCCTGGAGGAGCTGCAGAGGATCCTGGTAGTGAAGCCCGGAAGAACCTGAAGATATCAGGATAGTGAACTTCCAGAGGTGGAAGGGAAGTTCTGGTGGATCACTTGTAGGGAGTTGATAGTGTTTGGTTGTCATTAGCGTGCAAGACGCAGTGAGAGGTGAGTGATTGTTGGTATTCTGATGTCAAGGAGTGTTTTATACTGAAGTTTAGAGTTGCAGGCGTAGGCTGGATTACCTACAGATGTATGCGTTCTAGGACTGATAGAGTGATCGATTGATCATTGTTGTGTATCAAGGAACATTTATACTGATATATGTTATTGCATTCACATGCTGATTTTCTTTGTACACATTTATAGATACATATATATATATTCTCTTGCTGATGGTGCAACGGTGTATGCAGACTTGATCTACATGAGGAGGTTGAAAGTATCAGGTGATGAATCAGAAGATAGGATACCACTTGGTAAACCGATAATAGAGATCTGATGGTGTTGGAGAGCAACCTGATTGTAATAGTATAGAGTATAGGATTCATTATTATTATGTGTGTGTATGTATTGTGTATGTGCTCTGTCCAGTAAATGTATTCAAATTTGCTGGTATTTGACCTTATCCTAGTGAGGCTTCCCATGAAATAGTACAGAAGGAGAGAGAGAGAGAGAAAGAACCAAGAACCACTGCTGTGGACAGGGTAGAAGGTAATACTAATAAGTCAAAGGGGGATTGAGGAGATCATATCACCTAAGGAGAGAGTGGGGAGTCACAGCGGCTCGAGTGGGTGTGTGCACGCGACAACGAGGCTGAGTGTTGGAGCCGCATCCCCTAAAAGTGTGACATTGAGCCCCTCTCCAAGAGCCAGAAGCGCCTAGTGTGATCTCCTAGAGAGGTATAAGCACTCTACCGAGTTGTGGGTTGGGTTGTCCGTAGAGGAGGATCAACGACGACAACACCAACAACCCACAAGACTATAATAAATTGGGGGCCTGTGTCTGGGAGAGTGAACTGACACACCCACACCCTGTCCAAGACTGGATTTGTACACCCTTGCTGAAATAGATAAACTGTGTGACCGCAGGTGTTTACTCTCTCTCTTGGGAAGACTCACAGGACAAGATGGATAAGGTGCAAGCGTTTGTGGAGTCAGGCAAGCCTGAGGACTTAGAACGTTGCACGAGGGATCAATTGAAACAAATAGCAGAAAAATGTGGCATTAGGTTGAAAGCATCTAAAGTAGCTGGGATGAAGGATGAGATCCTTAGACAGTTGAGAGCCAGAAGTGAAGCGGCAGAGCAAGGAGCCCAGAAAGGAGCTGAAAGTGGAAAGGAGGATGATGGGCAGGATGAAGTGAGATCCCAAGGATCGAGTAGGAGCAGCAAGAGTAGCCGCAGTAGCAGGAGTAGCCGAAATAGGAGCTTGGAAAGATTCCAGTTAGAGCTCCAGATGCAGCGTGAGGAGAGACAGTTCCAGCTGGAAAAGATGAAATTAGAACTCCAGATGAAAAATGAAGCCGAGAAGGAAAAAGAAAAAACCATGCTGGAAGTAGAAAAAGAGAAAACCAGACTGGAAGTAGAAAAAGAGAAAACCAGAGTAAGAGAACTGGAGTTGGAACAGGAGAAAGAAAAAGAAAAAGCCCAGGTCGAAAAAGAAAAAGAGAGAACAAAACAAATGCAGATAGAAGCGAATAGAACCTTGGCTGAGCAAAGGATTGAACATGGGTTGCCAGAGAGCACCACCCAGGTATCACACTCACCAGATGTTAGGGTTAGGGAGAAGGACATTCCCTTGTTTGTTCCCGAAGAGGCAGAGAGCTTCTTCGAGCATTTTGAAAAAGTAGCCAGTATCAAGGAGTGGCCACAGGAGGAATGGGCCCAGCTGGTCCAGTTAAGATTGACCTGTGCAGCCAGGGAGGCATACACCCAATTGTCACTAGAAGAGTGCCAGGATTATGCCACAGTAAAGAGCAGCATATTGCGCTCGTTTCAGTTAACCCCAGAAGCTTATAGGAAGCGCTTCAGAGAGATGATCAAAGTTGGAGCATGTACGTTTGCTGAGACAGCAAGGGATCTGGAAAGACGATTCCAGAAGTGGATTGAGGCTGCTGGAGTTGGATCTTACGCTGACCTGAAGCAACTGATGGTCATGGAGAAGTTCTTGGAGATGATGCATCCCGAAACAAAGTTCAAGATCCAAGAAGCAGGGATAAAGGAGGTGAAAGATGCCGCAGATAGGGCGGATATGATTACTGAAGCATACAAGAGCTTGAGGGAGAACAGAGTGAGAAGCAAGGCGAGACGCAGCAATAGCAGACCCAGTGGAGTCTGGGGAGGAAGACGTTTTGGGGGGCAGACAAGCAGACCAGCTAGTTTTAAGCCCCAGGAAGGAAAGTTGCCGAGTTCGCCTGCTGGAGGTAAGCAGGAAAATAAAAATGTGCAGAGGAGACAAGAGTCCAATGAAGCTCCACAGAGTATGAGTAGTACATCTGGCCCGAGGAACTCCAATACGAGTGGACAGAGTCAGAGCCACTCGGGGGCGTATAGGAGAGATTTCTCCCAAATGAGGTGCTACAAGTGCAGCAGATCAGGTCACATGATGCGGGATTGTCGGCAGGGCAAGAGAGTCGTGACCCTGACCACATGTGATCCCCGGAAGAAGTACGTTGATGTACAACAAGACAAACCACAGAAGGTAGATTTGATGAACGAGCGGTATAGGCCGTTCATTAGTAAAGGTTGGGTCGGCATAGAAGGTCAACCCGAGGTGGAGGTTAGTATCCTCAGGGATACTGGAGCCTATCAGAGCTTGATTCTGAGAGGCCTAATAAGAAATGATCGACTGTTAGCTGGCAGTAGGAGGATAAAGGTTCATGGGTTGTTGTCTAAGAGTGACATGCCCGTGTGTGCTGTCCAGTTGAAGTCAGATTATTTGTCGGCGGAGGTGATGATGGGAGTGTGCCCCAACATACCTGTTCCTGGAGTCCAAGTGATCCTGGGGAACGACTTGTGTGGGTCCAAGGTGCTGCCAGAGCTGATAGTAAAAGCTGTGCCGGAGGTGAACCAGAAGGACCGCGGTACAAGTGGAACGCCGGACAAGATAGATCTAGCCAGCATCCTTGAAGATGAGGCAGAGGACAGTCAAGTCATCGTATACCCGGCCTGTGTAGTAACAGAGTCGGACGTAGCCGCCGAGGAAGACATTGAAGATGATATAGCAGTGTCGACTCCACCAAGGGAGGAGGTCAACATGGACATGTCTTGGCTGTTCGATGAAGATCCAGCTCAGAAGAATGAGGATTCGAGGAGACAGGAAGTGAAGATGACCCTACCTGAAAAGTTCCGGGTGAACCGAGCGGACCTGATTAGGGCTCAGAAAGAGGAGTTTATAGATCTAATCAGGGAGGCAAAAGGGGGAAACTCTTGTCCGGAGTCCCCCGTGTATTACTACTTGGACGATGATGTACTAATGAGGAAGTGGCGACCGGACAAGGCCGGCGCAGATAAGGTATGGTTGGAGAAGCACCAAGTGTTAGTGCCGAAGGAGTTTAGGGCGGCCGTGTTAGAACTAGCCCACTCCGTAGATATGGCAGGGCACTTAGGGGTGAAGAAGACCTTAAATAAGGTGCAGGAGCACTTCTACTGGCCGAACGTGTGGAAGGAGGTAAAGAAGTATTGTAGGACATGTTTGGCGTGCCAACGTGCAGGTAAGCCGGCTCCGGCTATACCAAAGGCACCCTTAAAGCCCATACCGGCATTTAGCGAGCCTTTTGAGAGAGTCTTGATAGACTGTGTAGGTCCGTTGCCGAGGACCAGAAATGGCCACGAGTACTTACTGACCATAATGTGCACGGCCACCCGTTTCCCTGAAGCAATCCCCCTGAGAAGAGTGACGTCGAGAGCCGTTCTGGATAGACTACAGAACTACATTGCGTGGGTAGGAATGCCCAAGGTTATCCAGACGGACCAGGGGAGTGTCTTCCAGTCGAAGTTGTTTAGGGAAACTGTGAAAGGATGGAGGGTAGAGCAAGTGCGCTCGTCACCGTATCACCCTCAGTCGCAGGGAGCATTGGAGCGTTTCCATGGAACACGGAAGAGCTTGTTGAGGATATACTGCCCAGAGGAAGGGAGTAGTTGGGACGAGGCATTACCATCCGTGTTGTTCGCCATCAGGGATGCGGTAGTAGAATCACTCGGATTCACCCCATTTCAACTGGTGTACGGACACTCCGTGAGGAGCCCAGTGGGCGCGCTGAAGGAGCAGCTCACCTTGGATAGGCCTAAAGTGGACGTGGGACAATATGTGAAAACCTTTAAAGAGCGACTCTCTAGGGCCAGAGATTTGGCCAAGGAAAATTTGAGGACATCCCAGGCAGAGATGGTAAGGTACATGTGGGCATCGAAAAACAAAAGATCATCCACAAATAAAAATTCTAACAATGGAAAATAATTTTACTTTTCACCAAAACTCATTTAAGAAAAGCTTCTCTTTAGAGCAAAACTCATTTAAGAAAAGCTTCTCTTTAGAGCAAAACTCATTTAAGAAAAGCTTCTCTTTAAAGCAAAACTCATTTAAGAAAAGCTTTAAGAAAAGCATTTACTTCAATTTTTTTTAAAGAAAAGCATTTAAGTGAACTTCTCGTGCTCGGAAGAATATTATCACGTGTCATGATAAACACGAGTGTGGGGTATTTTCTTAGCAAGCAGTAATTTGCTTTTTATTCTGGATTTCTAGATATTACTTTCTTCAATATTGAATTACTTCAAAGTGGACTGTATATTAATAGTTATCCTGCTGGGTGTTTTACCTGATCACAAGTGGGGGAGGGAGGGTTAAATGTACATAGTTTATACCACAATTGGTGGTTATAAATAAGCTATATACATTTACTGTTTATATAGTTCATTAATTAAGTAATTGATAATTATAATAAGTTACTAATTAATGTTCTACTGTTTTAGTATTGTGTTAAAAATTATAGCTAAAATTGGGTTAATTATAATTGTTTATGTCTTAGCTGGGTTTGTTGTTATGGCCTGATTTGGCTGTGTGACAGAAAAGGTTCTTAAACATCAACTTTGGGGGTGCCACATGTGGTCCTGGACCAGGATTAATGGCATCTGTGGGTCTTTGTTAGAATAAGGAAGCGTCACAGGTTCATGTAGGTGATTAACAGCTTTCTGGGGGTTTCTTCTGTCACAAGCTTACCTGCCAAACGTTAGACTGTAAAGATTAACAATAACATATATAGTATACGTGTGACACATGAAATGAATGGTGTAATAATAATGAGGCTTACATATGTTGTTGCCTTGCCCCCTTGTCTTAACCGCAATGACTATCTAATATTATCAGGCCTTCTGATACTAGGCTAGTTAATGAAAACGGATACAAAGATTGCACCCAGTTGTTGGTGAGGTCGCTATGACAGTTTCACTGTTGGTCGATTTTTAATTTCGAGTCTTTGAAATGAATGCGTATCGCGAAAACCCCACCGGGAGAACACTCTCTGTTTACAATTTCTCAGTACAATGACTCGGCTGCCCTCCTTGTCGGAGCGGCGTCCCAAAAATTTGGTTCCTTCTCGGTCTTTATTTGACAATAAGAAGGAAGCCTTTGTGTTTATGGTATATTTCATTAAATTAAAGCATAGAAAACAGTTTTCTATTAATTCCTAATTTAAACTGGGGGTTTAAAGAAATGAGATGTGTTAAATATGTTTTTCATGGGCACCACACCAGAAACAAATACCTATTTGATATTCCAAGAGTGCGCCTTAACCAAACTAGAAATGCTCTACAAATCAAGGGACCCAGAATGTGCAGAATGAACCTTCCCAATCATGTTAAAGGCTGTACATCTCTCAACCAGTTTAAGAGGAAAACTAAGTTCTACCTAATAAACTCCATATAACCTACCTTACCCCCTAAATGTTAACCCATGCCTTGCTATTTTCAAACAATACTGTTTGTTGACCAAGTTGTATAATTGCTGATTTCTGCCATGCCCCCCCCCCTTTTTTTCTTTTTCTACACAATTTATACTTTAATCTCAATTAGTATTAAGCTTTAGTCTATGTGGGGTTTTGCCCCCCCCCCCCCCCCACACCTTGCCCGAAACGCTGTGCGTATTTGTGGCTTTAGATATTGTACGTACTAGCTCAATCGTTAAATCCAACATTATGTTTGTAAATCATCTTCCATGTACGTACTTTTACCTGAATAAAAATTTTTATTTTTTATTTTGGTGTTGTGAAGTGACGTCACGTACGTCCCATTCTCTATTCCCTTCAATACTAACTAATGTAAATTAACAACATCTTATGACGGTTACAAGTTAGTATATTAGTATGTTATCTGTCAGATTTCCGACAACGAGAATTTTCAATTTCTTTCTTTATTATGCACCCCATACCCATCCCGTGGGCTGTGGTGTAAAGGATTACAGAGGCACATAATCGGTTCAGGAACTGAACCCTCTAGTTCGTTTAGCTAAGCAAATAAATTTTTTTTACGATAGTTACAAAATTATTAATGTTATATACACATGAACACACTCTCATACATACATGTACATACATATATACGTATACATATATACATACACATACATATCTAATCACCCACACAAATACACACATCAATAATCTCGTGTCACAAGTGATCAACAAGAGGCTCACAACAGTCACTATACAAGGCACTTTACACCTATGATGAGTCACACAGTTACTAGTCTTGCTCCACACCCACCCAACTGGGCGGCAGCTTTACAGTCATGTGCTCCACACCCACCCAACTGGGCGGCAGCTTTACAGTCATGTGCTCCACACCCACCCAACTGGGTGGCAGCTTTACAGTCATGTGCTCCACACCCACCCAACTGGGCGGCAGCTTTACAGTCGTGTGCATGCATTACCTACAGTAAGCAAATTTTCGATACTTCGCTAAGATTTCGGGCAGCACATCATTATGAATGAAGTACTTACACATTTCTTGGACACTATTGATGGTGTTATCTCTAAATTCCGCGATTTTTTCACATTCCATTATATAATGACGCAAAGTATGCGAATAGTTCTGCTGACAGAGTTTACATTTAGTCAAATCTACATCAGCAAATGCTACAAACTCCCAGAGGTACTTGTAGCCGAGCCTAAGCCTAGCAGTGGTAACATCTAGAAGTCTGCTAACATTATTGGATGATCAATAGACGTGCGTTTCTTCCTGCATAATAAAATGATGATAGATGGAGGAACTGGTGTGAATTTCACTTTGCCTCAAGTCTCCGAAATTTAGTTGAAGTTCCTGGGATATTACTGCCCTCAGGCTGCTCAAAGGCAGTCCAAGTTGGTAATCAATTCCCTCTTTACGAGCAAAAGTCTTGGCTAATTCATCAGTTCTATTATGCATTCGGAGACCAATATGGGAAGGAATCCACAGGAGACAAACTCTGACTCCATCATTGATTATTTCACTATATCTGTGTCTAGCTTCAGAGATAAGCACGTCACAGTTATGCCTTGGGAAGCTGAGGGCAGTCAAGGATGACAAGGAGTCACTTACAATTAGCGTGTCAACTTTGGATTCATATACGCGCTCGAGTGCAAGGATTATGGCAACCAATTCTGTTTGAAGAGTGGAGGCCCAGTTACTGAGACGCGCTCCACACTCATGGGAGAAGGAACCATCTCTCCCTGTCACAACAACTGCACTTCCAGCTGCACCATGGGACTGATGCAAGGATCCATCAGTGTAGATAATCTGGGAAAGGGAGCGCTCTCTGACTAAAGCATCAATTTGGCTTAAGACATTGTACTTTGCTTCTTGTCGAAGCAAGGCTTGTTCTTTAATTAGCTTCTTGGGTGGGAAAGGGGGGACAGTAATTTGGAAAGGAGTGATATCCCATGGGGCAGGAAAGTGTTGTTGTTGTCTCTCTTGATAGAGGTGATGAATATTATACATTCTGAGCATAATGACAGTTTTGGTAATCCATTTGGAGGGATGCTGATCTTCAAGGAAGAAGGCTTGGAGGGCTTCAGTGCAGGGGTTAGGGTGGGCTAGCCTAAGCATCTTGATACCAATTAAAGCATTAATTTCAGTGATACGATCACATACACATGAAATATTGAGTTCCTTCCTCAAGTTTAGTAATTTAGTTGTACGGGGGCATCCGAGGATTATCCTCATGGCTTCGCTCTGCATCTTTTCCAGCCCTCCAAGCATTCTCTCAGGCACTAGAGCAAGCATGGGTGCAGCATAATCAATCAGAGACCTTATATATACATCATCATAGATGATGTATATATACATCATATATATATATATATATATATATATATATATATATATATATATATATATATATATATATATATATATATATATATATGAGATACATCATTTTGACAATTCTCACATTTGCGCCATAGCTTGGATGGTAGCCTGCCACAGCCTTGAGAGCACGGAGCCTCTCTCTACATTGGCGACCCAGTCTGGCTACAACATTGCGGTACAGTGGAACTTCAAGACCAAGGTATTTGTATCTGGTTACATAGTCGAGCAGAGAGCCATCATCCAACTTCATTTTACGAACGGCCCCACCCCGTCTGGGTGGGCGTCGGTTCAGGATCTTTGTGAACCGACGCCCACCCAACGAGGTGGGGCCGTTCGTAAAATGCAGTTGCATGATGGCTGACAACGAGAGAAAGACTTATTACTCACCCAAGATGTCTCATGGATATATACAAAAAAGGAGGTAATCAAGACATACACACCCAAGAGCGCAAAAAGTTACTGATTTGAACTACCATTAGTCTATAGGCGGACCTTAATTAAGAACAGATGCTTAACCTTGCAGGAACAACCTGCAAGGTTAAGCATCTGCAATCGGGTGAACACACTCGGGGTGTGTTCACCCGATTGCACCTGCATGGTTGAGCATCTGTGAGTATAGTGAATACATAACTAGGCGAGTACATATAAAATGATTTAAGAAGTAGATATGACAGCTCAATATGCTCCAGAACCTATATACCAGTAGATTAAAGAGTTCAGAGTCAGGAACTATCAGCAGATGCTCATTTACCCACAAGTACAAATAAGTAAGTAAAACTAGGTTAGCATACGTGCATAACTAACGAGACAGAACAAGCCACAATAACTTACAAGCCACCAGCAGCAGCAGCAGGAGGAGGAGGAGGGCGGAGGTGAAGGCCAGGGAACCCATCGTTGTCACAAGTCTTCACAAGGTGGCAGAACACAACCTTGGGAGAGAAAAGTAAGACATTGTTGACCCCCGCTGTTGCTACCACGACCTGAGACCCTTAGTGGCATGTTTGGTGGAGTGTCTACCACAACCACCATTACTGCTACCACGACCTGAGACCTTTACCCATGTTTGGTGGAGTGTCTACCACAACCACCATTACTGCTACCACGACCTGAGACCCTTACCCATGTTTGGTGGAGTGTCTACCACAACCACCATTACTGCTACCACGACCTGAGACCCTTACCCATGTCTGGTGGAGTGTCTACCACAACCACCATTACTGCTACCACGACCTGAGACCCTTACCCATGTCTGGTGGAGTGTCTACCACAACCACCATTACTGCTACCACGACCTGAGACCCTTACCCATGTTTGGTGAAGTGTCTACCACAACCACCATTACTGCTACCACGACCTGAGACCCTTAGAGGCATGTTAGGTGGAGTGTCTACCACCGTTACTGCTGCAGCTACCACTACCAGTATCGTCTTAACGCATGGGCACTCATGGTAGTTGGCCAAGCGCCACGTTATTCTAGGGGGCCCGATGCTGCCATAGTATTCATAAGAGATATTTTAGCAGAGTGGATAGTTATTCGACCTCTTGCTCGAAAGGCCTGGGATTCAAATCTTTTCAAATAACAAACATTCATAATATAGAGAATTTGTGCATAACTATCAGACCGTAATCCTGCATTTTTGCTGACGGGATAGGCCTAATCACCTGATGAGGGACCCCATTGGCCATCCCAGGGTATGTTAAGACTCTCCTGCCACCACCTCTACTAACTTGGACCAGTCACTCTTCTCTGTATACAAGTAAACAATTATCTTTAAAGTAGGCTAACGTTCGTGTTTTGTAGGGACAGGAAGCCTGTGGTTATAATATAAACATATTTACTCTGGGCTTGTATTGAGGTCCACCGCCCAAGGTCGAATTGCTGACCCTCCAAATGATTCAAATCCGCGACTGTTGACTAATTGTCGGGTACCTATTTATATCGATGTGAACAAACGCGTTCTTGATAATAAACGAGCCCAACCATTTCTATCGTGCCCTAAAATCTAATCCAGGAACCCCCTGTGAGTCGAGAACAAAGCCAACTGTACTAAGAGACCCTCAATGTTTAAACCCAAATGCAAGTCGGGGCCTCCTACGCTTGTGGACTACATCATTATCACAAAATTAAGTTCTCACCTTTTTTCTCCTCCAGTTGTGGCGGCACTGACGCTGGATAGCTGTTGTTGTTGTTGTTATAGATTCAGCTACTCGGAACAAATTCCAAGTAGCACGGGCTATGGTGAGCCCGTAACTTACCTGGTACAGGGGCGGGACAAGAAGCACGGGCTATGGTAAGCCTCGTGGACGGGAGATGTCTCCCGGGCGCTGGATAGGGGATTGCCCGCCTTTTATACCCACTCCTAATGCTGGGTTGTCAAGCCTCCAAACTAGCATTGATTGCAAATAGTGTTTAGGTTTAAGGCCCAACAACTTCTGGAGGGTTGTTGGGCCAGCACAAGAGTTACATTATAGTTGCTGTAAAATATTATAGGTTTCCTGATAGTTCACCGAGTGCAAAAGGCAGGATGTCATTTGCTTAAATTCTGCCAAGCACTTTTTCAGCTTATGTTTTTTTTATTTTTGTTTTTTAATTTGACTTGATGAACCGCCTGTGAAATCTTTCCTAGAATAACAGGTCTACAGGAGATTTTCCCGCGCAGTTCAGAGGGGACGAGAGCACACGAGTGTATGTGTGCTCACCTGAATGTGCTAAGAGGGACGAGCTGGGCTCCTAGGCCTGCCTTCCGTATACGCTTATATCAAATTGTGTATTAGTTAGCTACAGTGACTTCTTCGTTTTACCTAATCTTCTGATTGACGTCTCTTAATACTGTAAAAGAGTCTTTCTATCATGTGTCTCTAGGTTGCACCTATGACCAGGTGCAAAGCTTCTACAGTTTCCAGCTTTAAATAACACTTCCTTGTCTACTTTGTCAGTTCCCATTAGATCAGTTCAGTCCACTTTCTCGCTCCACCCATACTCAAGAATATTATTTTGATATAGATATATACCAAAGCACGTCGTACATATTATAACAATATATGCAGTGAGAAAATTCTCCCAAAGAATGTGTTATGTTTACCATATTTTTCTGGGTTTTAAAATAATGTCAAGGCCATGAAACTTTTTGATATACATGTATTGTTTAATTACGAAAATACTATTGGAAAACTATAAGTTAGAAACAGTCCACGTAGTGATAATTGTGTCATTTATAAAATACCTTGCAAAGATTGTAATAGATTCTACGTTGAGCAAACATCTAAAGATTTGAAATGTAGAATTTCGCAACATAAATACTCTGTATGAGATGGCCAATTATCTAATGCTATATATGTACATTTGTCAGAAAATTCTCACCAAATTGATTGAGAGATGGCTTCTTCAAAAACAAATTGTAAAATCACTTTCAATAGGAACATAATTGAATCTGCTTTAATACAGATTAAAAAATTATGTAATTTAAACATTAGCAGTGGTTTGTATAATTTCGATCCATTTTTGATTGATCAGTTAAAGGGCGATTTGAGTACAACCATTGATACACATTTGTCTCACTAATTTATTGTTAATATCCACTATCTTATGTGTTTAATATCAACGTATGGGCCTATTAGCCCATATTATGCAGCTCTTATTTATATCCACCCAATCCCATTAATATATTTATCATTGTACCTCACTACACTTCACCTCTCTCCTGCTTATATATGTCCAAATCTATTGACTTGTAAATCACCCTTCTGAAGATGTATTATTAAATACGAAAGTACTTAAGGAAATTACTGTTTCAATTCTTCCTTCGTGGTCTGACACTGTCACATTTTTCATCACGTGTTAATTTTCGTGATATTCACACATATAGATATATATATATATGTATATGGCTTGTATGAGTTGACACGTGTGACGCACTTCCTGTCTCTGTCATTTGTTGACCTTATCAATACCTGTAAGTATTTTGTATGTCGTATTTATATCCCTGGAAATCTCCACTTCTTTAGGTGTTAACTCTTATCTGATGCATCCTTTTTCTCTGCCCAGGTGTTTCCCTTTTTATAAATACCTTGCAGTAAAGTACCGCAATGGAGTTGAGTTGTGTGTTGTATATAAGAAAAATCCACATATATAAATGTGCAATGACTCTCCTTTAGAAACACTGCACATCGTGTGGCATCACGGCATGTGCATCAAGCTCAGCTGTTTGTTTCACCACATTTCTTCGTGATAAGTGTTTAAGAGTGAAAACTAACATTTCACAGCTTCTTCTTCGCAGATCTGATGATATATGTAAAGGTATCTAGCAATTGCAGGTTAACCGTTATGGATCAACAGATTTATTTTAAAACTAATTTTATTTATCTCTTGTCAAATGTCTTGGAAGCATCAAGAAACAGAGAACAGAGCTGTCATGTGTGTTGTTATACTAATTATATTCTCTTACAGCACAAACAGGATGGGCCCAAGGATTTTCTATTAAGAAACTCCACTTATTATATCATAATAATAATATTAATAATACAAATATTTGATAAAAAAATATGTATGTTTATTATTGGCTGTTTCACTACTCCCATCTGACATATCCGCTCTCAGTGTTAACTTCTTCTACAGGAAGATCTCCTTCAGCCAGTGAGTACCGCCCCTGACACTCCAGCCATTATCTTCACAGTGTACGTGAGCCCACAGTCAAGCACTGTATGGAAGGCCTTAGGAGTGTCAAGGAATATGCAGTCAAACCAACCTCTTCCACTTCATCTCTCTCACTCTATCATAGGAACCTGACAAGTTTTCCACCACCCAGCTTCCATGATGTGAGATTCAGTCTTGAGTAAATATTCCCAACATGGAACCCCAACTTGGAGAACCTCAACATTCCACAATACCAGTTCCTGAACCGAAGGGATTAAATTAAGTGGAATGACTGAAGGAACCGGGTGTTATAATATTGTATGAATGAATGCGCGTGAGAGGGAGGGAGGGAATCATCAGGGGAAAGCGCCAAGCCACCACGCCTATATAGCACTGGGAAGTCAGGTTAATCTTCTGCCAAACAGTCACAGAGAAACCACTACTTCACCATCTCCTGAAATGTGAAGCATCCAACGACCTTAGAAGAGCTTTAAGAATCTTGCAGGTGTCCAGCAGCTGGACAGCTGGACACCCTCATAAATACTGTCAAGCAGTATCCTTACCCGCAATAGAAGTCTGACGATTAAATGCGACCTCAGCCCACTGAATAGATTTACTGAACAAAAAATTGTACCACTTACGGGCTATTCATGCCCGTGCCACCTCTTGAGTGGCTTACTCTTTATCAATCAATCAATCAGGTTAAGGATTTGGAATAGGACGCGGGAAAGGAATGGTTCCCAACCACTTGGACGGTCGGGAATTGACCTGCATGACGCGAGACCGTCGCTCTACCGTAATGAGCGTAATAAACCACATGATCGTCACGTGACGATTTGATAAGGGTCCACGACGGACCGAAATGTCGTCACATAAGGGTCCAAGACGGACCGAAACGTCGTTACATAAGGGTCCAAGACGGACCGAAACGTCGTTACATAAGAGTCCACGACGGACTGAAACGTCGTCACATAATTGTCCACGACGGACTGAAACGTCGTCACATAAGAGTCCACGGCGGACTGAAACGTAGTCACATAAGGGTCCACGACGGACTGAAACGTTGTCACATAAGGGTCCACGACGGACTGAAACGTCGTCACATAAGGGTCCACGACGGACTGAAACGTCGTCACATAAGAGTCCACGACGGACTGAAAGTCGTCACATAAGGGTCCACGACGGACTGAAACGTCGTCACATAAGAGTTCACGACGGACTGAAACGTCGTCACATAAGAGTCCACGGCGGACTGAAACGTAGTCACATAAGGGTCCACGACGGACTGAAACGTCGTCACATAAGAGTCCACGACGGACTGAAACGTAGTCACATAAGGGTCCACGACGGACTGAAACGTCTTCACATAAGGGTCCACGACGGACTGAAAGTCGTCACATAAGAGTCCACAGCGGACTGAAACGTTGTCACATAAGGGTCCACGGCGGACTGAAACGTTACCTGGTTGGTTGATGGGGTTCTGGGAGTTCTTCTACTCCCTAAGCCCGGCCCGAGGCTAGACTTGACATGTGAGAGTTTGGTCCACCAGGCTGTTGCTTGGAGCGGCCCGCAGGCCCACATACTCACCACAGCCCGGTTGGTCCGGGACTCCTTGAAGGAAACACTCTAGTTTCCTCTTGAAGATGTCCACGGTTGTTCCTGTAATATTTCTGATGCTCGCTGGTAGGACGTTGAACAACCGTGGACCTCTGATGTTCATACAGTGTTCTCTGATTGTGCCTATGGCACCTCTGCTCTTCACTGGTTCTATTCTGCATTTTCTTCCATGTCGTTCACTCCAGTACGTTGTTATTTTACTGTGTAGATTTGGGAACTGTCTCTCCAGTATTTTCAATGTGTATATTATTTGGTATCTCTCTCGTCTACTTTCTAGTGAGTACATTTGGAGAGCTTTGAGACGATCCCAATAATTTAGGTGCTTAATCTCGTCTATGCGTGCCGTATATGTTCTCTGTATTCCCTCTATTTCAGCAATCTCTCTTGCTCTGAAGGGGGAAGTGAGTATTGAGCAGTACTCAAGACGGGACAACACAAGTGATTTGAAGAGTACAACCATTGTGATTACATTGTGATGAATGTAATCACCGTTGTAATTTACGTTGTCACATAAGGGTCCACGGCGGACTGAAACGTTGTCACATAAGGGTCCACGGCGGACTGAAACGTTGTCACATAAGGGTCCACGGCGGACTGAAACGTTGTCACATAAGGGTCCACGACGGACTGAAATGTCGTCACATTAGGGGTCCGCGACGGGCCTAAATGTCGCTTTTATTTCACTTCATGTATTAGGATTGGGTTATAGGTTTCAGTTCCGTTATAGTGACTTATTCTCTGATAACATTACACAGGTAGTAAAGGGAACAGTAATACGAGGAGACAGATGGAAACATGAGACACAGACGGAAACATGAGACACAGACGGAAACAAGAAACAGACGGAAAGACAAAGAATAAAACAAGAGACACAGATAAATCACAAAGATAATACAAAGAATTTCACCCACAAACTCTTAAATAATTCCTATTGTCGGGGACAGAAAGCCTGTATAGTTAGCCTTATGGCAATGCAGTAAACCACTAGTGAGTCCCAAGGCGGGGGTCAAGAGCTGACGCTCGATTCCGTACAACACATTTAGGGTAATACACAAACGCCTCATTACAGGGGCCGGCTTCTGGGGAAATTTCTCTCGCTTCCCTCACTCGAGGAAAGTTTCAGAAGCTGCTTTTAACCGTAAAAAAACGCTCCCATATAATCCTTATGTAACAAAACATTGAATGAATTTTAAGGAATTTCTGAAATCTGATGATGGTACAGCATGTCTTCTAGGTGCATATACACTTAAAGAGTTTGCTTTAGTCCTAGACATTGTTCAGGACTAAAGTATTATTGCTGATTGGTCGATAAACTAGTGTGGTTAATACGTCTTAATTCCAGTACAAAATCGTATCAGTGTTAGTTTCAACGTCTGGCAGCCCCGCATATGGCGAGGGTATAAAAGGCGTGAGAGCCACAGCCACACTGTCAGTCCCGCCGCCACAATAGGAGTTACAGGTAAGAAGTTGAGTTTCTGGACATTTGAAATCTACTTTGATAATGATGGAGTCGTCAAGCCTTTCATGCCCCTTACTTGCCTTTGCGTTTAAACATTAACTCACTATAAAACTAGCAAACACCAGACCCTAGTTTTAACCTTGGTTCTTATTATAGATAATTATATGTTCAGGTATTCTCAGTAACTGGTCCGGAGCAGTGGGTGATGGCAGATTCAGTAATGATGGTTGTGATAGCAGCAGAAGTGATGGTACCTAAGGTTCCCATGTCCCTAAGAGTGTCAGGTCGTGGTAGCAGTATCAGTGGTTGTGGTAGACGCTCCACCAAACATGCCACTAAGGGTCTCAGGTCGTGGTAGCAACAGCGGGGGTCAACAATGTCTTACTTTTCTCTCCCAAGGTTGTGTTCTGCCACCTTGTGAAGACTTGTGACAACGATGGGTTCCCTGGCCTTCACCTCCGCCCTCCTGCTCCTGCTACTGGTGGCTTGTGGCCCTCTAGTGTCCGCTAAACGTAAGTTATCGGAAATTTGTCGTTTGTTCATTCTTATGCTTAATATATCTGCAGCTTCTTTGTTGCTGAGTTTGCTTGCGTCGTCTAGCGTACTGCGTGTCATGCTAGTTTACTTTTAGAAGACAAATATTGGTTCTGAAACCAATTCTCTGTTAATTGTGTTCATCAATCTCATTCTAAGCTTTATTAGTATTGTTATATATTAGTGATAGTATTAATTTATCATGTTGGTCTTTATTATATAAAATTAAGCAGCAAATTGTATTACTGCAGATAAAATTAGGCTTTATCACTCTTGCATCATAAGTATTAAACTGTTTTATGGTATCATTTATTTTGTGTGATGAACTCAGGGTATTATACTCTGCTCAATCGTCCTGGATAAAACTACTTTATAACTGAGAAAATCAGTAGGTGACATGAGAAGGATTCGAACGTGCACAGTAGGTACTACCAAGCACACGTCTTAAGACCACCAAGGCGTGTGCTTGGGAGTGTACACAGCTTGTGCGGGCTCGGATCCTCCCCCCAATGGTTCCTGCTGATTTGATCATTAATACATCACGATAATCTTGATTTATTTGCTCATTTAAATTCATTGTTTTAAATTATTATTTTGGAATTATGCTGATATAACAATGTAATATTTATTACAAGAAAATAAATATTTTATACTAGAAGAGGGAGGGATACCGGCGTTGCTCGGGTGACGGAGGCCGTATCTACACTACACACGGCCTTTATTACTGTAACTATCTACACACGGCCTTTATTACTGTAACTATCTACACACGGCCTTTATTACTGTAACTATCTACACACGGCCTTTATCACTGTAACTATCTACACTACACACGGCCTTTATCACTGTAACTATCTACACACGGCCTTTATCACTGTAACTATCTACACTACACACGGCCTTTATCACTGTAACCATCTACACTACACACGGCCTTTATCACTGTAACCATCTACACCACACACGGCCCTCATCACTGTAACTATCTACACTACACACAGCCTTTATTACTGTAACCATCTACAGTACACATGGCCTTCATCGCTGAAATTCCCATCTTTTTATCACTACTACACTGCTTTCCACGTTGTAACCATCTCAACTACCCTGGGAGCTGTAACCATCTCAACTACCCTGGGAGCTGTAACCATCTCAACTACCCTGGGAGCTGTAACCATCTCAACTACCCTGGGAGCTGTAACCATCTCAACTACCCTGGGAGCTGTAACCATCTCAACTACCCTGGGAGCTGTAACCATCTCAACTACCATGGGAGCTGTAACCATCTCAACTACCCTGGGAGCTGTACCCATCTCAACTACCCTGGGAGCTGTACCCATCTCAACTACCCTGGGAGCTGTAACCATCTCAACTACCCTGGGAGCTGTAACCATCTCAACTACCCTGGGAGCTAACAAGTCACTAATACAACCAAATTACAACCGACTTCACTTTCTAGGACCAAGGCCTCGGTGCTCGGACGTGTGCACAGCTGACTACCGCCCGGTGTGTGGTACTGACGGCCACACGTACACCAACTCCTGTGCCCTGCAAATCAAAGCCTGCAATAACCCTCAACTCAAACTCAAAGTCGCTTATGAAGGAAGTTGTCGTGAGTTCTTATCTTCGTCAAATTGTATCTATTAATTTTTATTTCTATTTATATATTTTTCTTTGTTTCTGTGTATTGCACAAATTTTTCGGCTATAAATCAACCCGTTCTCGCTAATTCGTAAAGTCAATATTGACTTATTAACTACGTGCATAGGTGATATACTAAACATAATAGATACCCTTAAAAAGATTCATAGAAAACACCAACCTCACCTAACCTTGTTAGTATCTTAAGATAAGCATCTTATTGCTTCGTAATTACAATTATTATTTAACCTATACCTATTATAGGTTAGGTAATAATTGTAATTACGAAGCAATAAGATGCTTATCTTAACATACTAAGTAGGTTAGGTAAGGTCGGTGTTTTCTATGAATCTTTTTAAGGGTATCTATTATGTTAAGTATGTCACCTATGCACATATTTAATAAGTCAATATTGACATTAAATTTGCGAGAACGGGTTGTATAAATTTAGGTCATTTTGAGGTTATCGTAATTTATTTCTTGTATTGAGACTCACAAAGACAGACTAGTAGCAGAGTCCGTTTTGTTTAAAATGTATTTGTATATGTTCTTATTTAGATAAAATAGTAAAAAAATAATCAATTTGAATATTGTTATGAGTGTTTTTTTCATATTTGTTTTACATACGTTAGACAGAGTTGTTAAAATTTGAATATTTTGGTAAGATTAGCTTCCTAAATTACTTATGGACTAAAATAAACATTCTAACTTAGTCAAATATTTATCAATACGAAATATAATATTCGCGTAATGACTGGGTTCTCATAGATCTGCCATTGCACTTGCAATAATAGCCCAGGTTGAGTTACCCAAATAGCCAAAATAATAGAGAAAACTACACAGAGTAATGATCTCTTCCACTATGCTCTCGTAATCTTGCGTATGTAACATAACACTAGTTTATTACAAAACCTTATCGCTAAAACACATGGATCCTTCACGTTAGGAGAGAGAGTATCAGAGCTACAAAGGGAAAAACGGGCACACCCAGAATGAGGCGGGCCCACGGGGCTACAGTGTATAGAGTGACCTTGGTCTCAGCCACTTGCAACACGCACCGCAATGATTCTAACTGAAAACACTCATGATAAGTATTTGCCACTGGCAAAGACAAGGGAAATTGACCGATGACCGAATCACATACCAGAAGATATAGAAACGACTACGTTTCGGTCCGTACTGGACCATTATCATGTCGTGTGTGTGTCCAGGACGGAACGAAACGTCATTTCTTCATCCTCTGATATATTGTTTGGTCATATCTTCAGCCACATTATTGTGACATCTTCCGTAATAAACTGATATATAGCGGTATACTTATAACACCCGTCAAGCAAAACACGAACAAAACACAGTAGCATCTTATCATGGAACTGTAAAATATCAAAGTACACAACAATATATCAGAAATCATTGTAAGAGAATGTTCAATAATACATGAAAATTATGTCACCAAAACACTAATAATCACTGTTATATAACTGGTTCACTGACCAGCTATATAACATTTTAAAACCTAGTATGTCTAACATACTCTAGTCTACCCTTAGCCTGCGAATTAACACTTAGTACAAATCGACCCCTTGGTTTCGGGCGTCTTGACATTTCTGTAAAGTTTACCATAGTTTTATATATTCCGTTTCTTTGGATGAATTTTAACATTTAGTTTCCCATTATCTTTAAATAGTTCGCATCTTATATATACATATTTCTCGAGTTCCCTTCAGTTACAAGTTTTTTAAGTATATCGGTTATTATGCCATTTGCAGGCCTAAATGTTGATGCTCGTTTCTGATAAATGAATAATTCTGTCTGCTCTTCACGATTTATTATTTATACTATATTAATTTATTTACTATTATAATTCAAATATTATGTATTTGTTTCCTGAAGTTTTTTTTGTTCTTCAATACTTACGGTCTTTCAAACTTATGCTCTGACCTCTCTTCTTCCTTCTGGATTGTTCTAGACTACTCTATCCCTTGTTCAATTTCAAGTATGTTTATTGGGACAAGAAAATACATCTCAAAAGAATGGAGTAGCTTAAGCTATTTCTAGCCCCCCCCCCCCCCGTCAGCAATCCCTTGTTTCTGGCAACATCTCTCCCTGGGGATGGGTGGTCAGGTCGCAGACTTTGGCGTCCAGCCTCCCTCTGCTGCCCTTAGCCAGTCTGTTGCCAAGAAAGGCTCTGTCCAGCCGAAACGTCAACATTCACCTTTCCCATTTACATTGGGTTTTCCCGCATATATATTATACATTCTGTATATAACATCTTGTTGAACCTGCAACGACTGCTAGTAGGATCATCGCACATCATTGTCTCTGTGCTACAAGTGACTTCATTTTCCAGGCCCAGCAAATCAATGCCCGGGTGCCTGCCCATATAACTACGACCCTGTGTGTGGCACAGACGGGAAGACTTACGGTAACGCCTGTGGCCTGGGAGTCGAAGCCTGCAAGTTCCCTCACCTTAATCTCAAAGTTGATTACAAAGGAGAATGTCGTAAGTTCTCACCCTCGTCAGCTTGAGTCCACATTTTCTATTGGTGTATCTATTTTCTATGAGTGAAATTACGTTTAATATATATATATATATATATATATATATATATATATATATATATATATATATATATATATATAACCGAAAACTCACACCCCAGAAGTGACTCGAACCCATACTCCCAGGAGCAACGCAACTGGTATGTACAAGACGCCTTAATCCACTTGACCATCACGACCGGACATAATGAGGTGATAGCCGAGGCTATTTGAACCACCCCACCGCCGGCACTCGGATAGTAATCTTGGGCATAGCATTTTACCAAATCACCTCATTCTTTGGGGCACACGTGAGGAACACAAATGCAAACAAGCCTGAATGGTCCCCAGGACAATATGCAACCGAAAACTCACACCCCAGAAGTGACTCGAACCCATACTCCCAGGAGCAACGCAACTGGTATGTACAAGACGCCTTAATCCACTTGACCATCACGACCGGACATAATGAGGTGATAGCCGAGGCTATTTGAACCACCCCACCGCCGGCACTCGGATAGTAATCTTGGGCATAGCATTTTACCAAATCACCTCATTCTTTGGGGCACACGTGAGGAACACAAATGCAAACAAGCCTGAATGGTCCCCAGGACAATACTATCCGAGTGCCGGCGGTGGGGTGGTTCAAATAGCCTCGGCTATCACCTCATTATGTCCGGTCGTGATGGTCAAGTGGATTAAGGCGTCTTGTACATACCAGTTGCGTTGCTCCTGGGAGTATGGGTTCGAGTCACTTCTGGGGTGTGAGTTTTCGGTTGCATATTGTCCTGGGGACCATTCAGGCTTGTTTGCATTTGTGTTCCTCACGTGTGCCCCAAAGAATGAGGTGATTTGGTAAAATACTATGCCCAAGATTACTATCCGAGTGCCGGCGGTGGGGTGGTTCAAATAGCCTCGGCTATCACCTCATTATGTCCGGTCGTGATGGTCAAGTGGATTAAGGCGTCTTGTACATACCAGTTGCGTTGCTCCTGGGAGTATGGGTTCGAGTCACTTCTGGGGTGTGAGTTTTCGGTTGCATATTGTCCTGGGGACCATTCAGGCTTGTTTGCATTTGTGTTCCTCACGTGTGCCCCAAAGAATGAGGTGATTTGGTAAAATGCTATGCCCAAGATTACTATCCGAGTGCCGGCGGTGGGGTGGTTCAAATAGCCTCGGCTATCACCTCATTATGTCCGGTCGTGATGGTCAAGTGGATTAAGGCGTCTTGTACATACCAGTTGCGTTGCTCCTGGGAGTATGGGTTCGAGTCACTTCTGGGGTGTGAGTTTTCGGTTGCATATTGTCCTGGGGACCATTCAGGCTTGTTTGCATTTGTGTTCCTCACGTGTGCCCCAAAGAATGAGGTGATTTGGTAAAATGCTATGCCCAAGATTACTATCCGAGTGCCGGCGGTGGGGTGGTTCAAATAGCCTCGGCTATCACCTCATTATGTCCGGTCGTGATGGTCAAGTGGATTAAGGCGTCTTGTACATACCAGTTGCGTTGCTCCTGGGAGTATGGGTTCGAGTCACTTCTGGGGTGTGAGTTTTCGGTTGCATATTGTCCTGGGGACCATTCAGGCTTGTTTGCATTTGTGTTCCTCACGTGTGCCCCAAAGAATGAGGTGATTTGGTAAAATGCTATGCCCAAGATTACTATCCGAGTGCCGGCGGTGGGGTGGTTCAAATAGCCTCGGCTATCACCTCATTATGTCCGGTCGTGATGGTCAAGTGGATTAAGGCGTCTTGTACATACCAGTTGCGTTGCTCCTGGGAGTATGGGCTCGAGTCACTTCTGGGGTGTGAGTTTTCGGTTGCATATTGTCCTGGGGACCATTCAGGCTTGTTTGCATATATATATATATATATATATATATATATATATATATATATATATATATATATATATATATATGTCGTACCTAGTAGCCAGAATGCACTTCTCAGCCTACTATGCAAGGCCCAATTTGACTAATAAGCCAAGTTTTCATGAATTAATTGTTTTTCGACTACCTAACCTACCTAACCTAACCTAACCTAACTTTTTTCGGCTACCTAACCTAACCTAACCTATAAAGATAAGTTAGGTTAGGTTAGGTAGGGTTGGTTAGGTTCGGTCATATATCTACGTTAATTTTAACTCCAATAAAAAAAAATTGACGTCATACATAATGAAATGGGTAGCTTTATCATTTCATAAGAAAAAAATTAGAGAAGATATATTAATTCAGGAAAACTTGGCTTATTAGGCAAATCGGGCCATGCATAGTAGGCTGAGAAGTGCGTTCTGGCTACTAGGTACGACATATATATATATATATATATATATATATATATATATATATATATATATATATATATATATATATATATATATATATGTTGTACCTAGTAGCCAGAACGTCGTATTCGGCCTACTATGCAAGGCCCGATTTGCCTAATAAGCCAAGTTTTCCTGAATTAATATATTTTCTCTAATTTTTTTCTTATGAAATGATAAAGCTACCCATTTCATTACGTATGAGGTCAATTTTTTTTTATTGGAGTTAAAATTAACGTAGATATATGACCGAACCTAACCAACCCTACCTAACCTAACCTAACCTATCTTTATAGGTTAGGTTAGGTTAGGTATCCGAAAAAGTTAGGTTAGGTTAGGTTAGGTAGGTTAGGTAGTCGAAAAAACATTAATTCATGAAAACTTGGCTTATTAGGCAAATCGGGCCTTGCATAGTAGGCAGAGAAGTGCGTTCTGGCTACTAGGTACGACATATATATATATATATATATATATATATATATATATATGTCGTACCTAGTAGCCAGAACGCACTTCTCAGCCTACTATGCAAGGCCCGATTTGCCTAATAAGCCAAGTTTTCCTGTAATTGTATATTTTCTCTAATTTTTTTCTTATGAAATGATAAAGCTACCCATTTCATTATGTATGAGGTCAATTTTTTTTATTGGAGTTAAAATTAACGTTGATATATGACCGAACCTAACCAACCCTATCTAACCTAACCTAACCTATCTTTATAGGTTAGGTTAGGTTAGGTTGCCGAAAAAGTTAGGTTAGGTTAGGTTAGGTAGGTTAGGTAGTCGAAAAACAATTAATTCATGAAAACTTGGCTTATTAGGCAAATCGGGCCTCGCATAATAGGCTGAGAAGTGCGTTCTGGCTACTAGGTACGACATATATATTGTTGGGGTTTCACCTCTCTTCTCTCTAGTCTGGGGTGAGCAATAGTTATGCCCAAGGTAACTCACCGTAGCCCTGCGGGTCTTCCCTCGATCCTCACGGCGCCACTGCACGCCAGGAGAGTCTCCCAGTCAATCTTAACGGCCTCTTATTAAGAAAGAGTGAGAACACGACTCGTTCACATCGACTGTCGTGTGCCCTCCCCAACAATAGGGCTCTACGGTTAAACACAAGGTCGCCAACTGGTGTTTTTGGTGGCCAGTAACACCATCAGTGGACTGGTGTATTTAGTGGTAGCCTTGGCAAGGTCACACTCAAAGATCAGGAATTAGGCAGGTACTTATTGTTATCACTCTATGTTTACCAGTATAATATAGCCACAAGATCAATGGAGGGGATGATAAAAACACAAAGAGAGTTTTGTATTTTACTTAAAATGTATGAAAGATATCACAAGGCCACACAATAATCGATAAATCAACTGATCCTGACTCGGCCGGTAATTCCCACGGATATTATGCGATCACTAGAGGGCAACACTCTCCCCTCCTCATCAAGTGTCAAGAACAGCTGATCGCAATGGCCTCTCCGCGCGAACTTGGCTTGTTTCCTAGATTCACGCGAGCTGTTTCTTTAAACTTTCCAATATTACTAGAACTCGCACACTCGATATTCGCTAAATAAACCGTATTACTCAGTTACACTGTACTCAGGCTCAAACAGTCTTTTCTACAATCAATGCTATAATGATTCACTGTAATGGCTTTACATTGTTCTTCACTCAACCATATATTATGAAATATTAACACTGGAGTTTTCAGTACTTTCTCTCGTGGGCGATAACGCAATAATTCACTGTACTCACAAATGATTATTCACTGAATGAACATAGACATATATATGGTATATAAATCAATCATCAATACATGGAAAATAAATAGTTTCTGGGCACATAGCCTAACCTCCAAATACTGGCATAATATTATATATAATTTACCACTATATGTTCATATCAAAAATCTATAGAAAGATATACACAACACAGTAAATTTATCACTGGTTCCTGGTGCCTGTACACACCAATAATCAACATGAATATTACAAGTACTCTTGATAGTACTGTCTAGCACACTGGTGCTTTATCGTGACATGGGTGAGACTTGCTCACGACATATAAAATCTTCAGGCTAGATAATATAGCCAAATAATATAGCTAACTAAAGGGGAATGGGGAGGGAACTAGAACCACCTACTTCACCCTATCCTCCGATGAGAGTCGAGATGTAGCTCCTGGTCCTCGTGTCGGGAACGCCCCCACACTACACGTCGTCGTGTCCTACCATCGTCACACCGTTTAGCGCGTCGTCTCCGTGCCTCCTCACTGCAGGTCCGTCCTCCTTCTTAACTTCTTGAAGGTTGGAGTCGGTCTCCTGGCCGTCGTCTTCTCCCAGCAACGGCTGTCGCCTACGTCTCAGCTACAGTCGTCCGGTTTCCCCAAATAGTCCTCTCTTCCTCAGCTACCCAGTGGCTCTGTCAGCCACTACGCTGTCACGAACTGGTGAATTGCCACAGACGTCAACATACGTCACTGCACGGCTTCACTGCTACTGGCACAGTACCTGACTGGAGCACTTGTTGCTCAAATAACCGTCAATTCCCTCTTCTGGTTCAACACATGAACTAGGGAAGACTTCTCAGAGTACTGGCGGACTTCCGGTGACGCGTAAATCCACGGGAGCTGGAATAACTGTCCGACTGACAGGACCACTCGTCGCACGTCCGACCTCTATGACGTGTCGTGTCTGACTGCTGGCGCCAGCTCGGCGCGCTGGCCGGACCCCCTTCCTTCGTGACGTCACTTTTACTATGGGAGGTTTTCATTGGCTCCCGGTGCCACACTGCTGTCGGTGACCAATCCGGTGCCACTGACGTCACACGGTTTTGGCGGGAGATCAGGGAGGTACGAGCCATCTTGGCTCCCTAAAGGGCCTATACCACAGGCCAAAATATTACTATTTCACAAATTTCTCGGCTCTCCGAGAACACTTCACCCTCTCCCATGTATCAAATTGTAGCCTGCAACGTAGAGAACGCTTGGGAAAAGTAGACATGACTCTTACTGCAGGCGTGGGAGAATTATAAGGGGGGGGAACTCCGTCACATACCCCTCCCCTTAAAATAAGAGTCATGTCTGTTTAGTGTATGCGGGATAGGGCATCCGCTACTACGTTGTCCTTCCCCTTGATGTGTTTGATTTCCAGCCGGTATTCTTGCAGTAACAACGCCCACCTCGTTAGACGTTGGTTGGAATTCTTCATCTTGTATAAAAATGTGAGAGGGTTGTGATCGGTGAATACTAAGACAGGTCTCGCCCCTCCTCCCACGTACACATCAAAGTGCTTCAGGGCCATAACTAGCGCCAATGCCTCCTTCTCAACGGTGCTGTAGGCCCGCTGGTATTTTACGAACTTCTTCGAGTAGAAGGCTACTGGCCTATGTACTTCACTTCGTTCTTGAGCCAACATGGCCCCTATTCCAACGTCGCTGGCGTCCACGTACAGAATAAAACCGGCTGAAAAATCTGGAGATATCAATACTGGGGCCTCCGTCAACAATTTCTTGGTCTTTTCAAAAGACTCTTGGCAGGCCCCTCCCCATCTCCATCTTACATTCTTGGAGAGTAGCTCGGTTAGGGGATGCGCTACCGTGGAGAAATTCCGGCAGAACCCACGATAGTACCCTATCATTCCGAGGTACCTGAGCAACTCCTTGCGCGTCTTGGGCACGGGGTATTCCTTTATGGCTGCAACTTTGTTATCAACTGGAGTGACTTCACCTTGGCCGATGACAAAACCGAGGTACTCTAAGTGAGCTTTCCCGAACTCACTCTTGGCCAAATTTACAGTCAGGTTAGCCTCCTCTAACCTTCTGAATAATTCCCCAAGTCTCTCCAGATGCGTCCCCCAATCGTCGGCGTACACGACGATGTCATCGATGTAAACCGTGCATCCTGCTGCACCCCTTAACAGCTCGTTCATCATTCGCTGGAAGCAGCTGCCGCTGTTTTTCATGCCGAAGGGCAACACCTTGTACTGGTACAGCCCATCAGGAGTCGCGAAAGCTGATATCTTCCTGGCCTCAGGAGTCAGGGAGATCTGGTAGTACCCCTTGAGAAGATCGACCTTGGATACATACCGTGCACTGCCCACCTGGTCAATGCAGTCACTCACTCTTGGCATGGGGTGAGAATCCGCCACAGTGATGGAGTTCACCCTCCTGTAATCTGTACAAAAGCGGTATGTTCCGTCGCTTTTCCTCACCAACAGGCACAGGGAACTCCACTCACTTTTGCTGGGCTCCGCAAGGTCGTTCTCAAGGAGGTACTCCACCTCCTTTCTCATCAGCTCTCGCTTCTCTGGGCTCACCCTGTACGCGCTCTGTTTGACGGGCCTGGCGTCCCTCACCTCCACCTCGTGCGTCACACTCCTGTGTCGTCGGGGCACGTCGGTGAAGAGGGAGGCATTCTTTCTCAGTAGGTCCGTCAGGTCCGCTCTCTGTTGCCCTTCCAGATGTGACAGCTTGTCCTTGATGTTTGCCAGACTCTCAGTGTTGGTGAGACGGGTGCCATTCGCCCTGGACCACTTTCCTTCCTCCTCCGGGAGTTCTTGGTCCACCTGTACACATAGAACTGTCTTCTGCTGGGGTTCCCGGGTCATCGTTCCTTCCTGCCTGGCGGTTCCTCCTTCCACAGTGAAGAAGGGCTTCAGGCGGTCCACGTGACACACCTGTTTCTTTCGGGATCTGTCCGACTTCCCAATTTCGTACGACACCGGACCCAACCGTCGCAGCACTCGGTATGGTCCCTCGAACCGTGACTCGGTCACCCTACCTTTACCTGGAAGCAGGACCATTACTTGGGACCCGACCTGGAAATCCCTCTGTGTAGCTCTCTTGTCGTACCACTCCGACATCTTACGCTGTGCCTCCTTCAGGTGCTTCCCAGCCAGTTCCTTCGCTAGAGTGAGACGTTCTTTAAACTTCTGGACATATTCGTTCACCGTTCCCACGGTCGCTGCCGGTGCCCATTGTTCCCTCAGCATGGACAGGGGACTTCTCACCTCGTGTCCATACACTAGCTGGAATGGTGAGAATCCTAGTGATTCTACCACCGCGTTGCGTATGGCAAATAACGCGGGGTATATAGCCTCATCCCACTCAGCCCCCTGTTCTGCGCAGAACACTCTCAGCACAGTCTTCAATGTGGAGTGGAATCTTTCGATCGCCCCCTGCGACTGCGGTCGGTAGGGCGACGATCGAATCTGAGTCACTCCCCATCCTGCCATCGTCTGTCGGAACCACTTCGACTGAAATATGCTTGCGCAGTCTGTCTGGATCTCTTTGGGCACCCCCACCCACGAGAAAAATTGCTGCAGTTGGCTGGCGACTCCTTGCGATGTTAAACGTCGCATCGGGACGGCTTCCGGAAACCTGGTGGATGTGCACATTATTGTCATTAGGTAGGTGTTCCCTTTCTTCGTCCTTGGCAAAGGACCCACTCCATCAACTAGCAGACGCTCGAAAGCAGGCCCAAACGCTGGAACAGGGATCAGTGGGGCCTTCGGTATCGCGGACTGGCTCTTCCCTGCCCTCTGGCATGGTAAGCATGTCTTACAATAGCGCCTCACCTCGGCGTCTATACCTGGCCAGTAAAAGTAATCCCTGATCCTTCGCAGCGTCTTAGTCACTCCCAGGTGGCCTGCAGAGTCCACGGAATGCGCTAGGTCCAACACGGCCGCTCTGCACTGGGCCGGCAACACTACCTGGCGCTTCGTGCTTAGGGACTCTTCCCCGGCCTCCACCTTCACAGGTCTCCACTGCCTCATCAGCATTCCGTCTTGAAGGTAAAAATGAGTAGCCTTCTCAGGGCCAACACGTCCTCCTTGGGCCTCACTAATCAAATCGGGGAACTCCTCCTGCTGCAACTGTTCAAGACGAGCGCGGTCTACCCCTAGAGAACTGGTGAGGGTCACCTGCAACTCACCACTTGGGCTGTCTCCGCCCTCCGCTCGTTCTCCGGGTCCCACGAAGAGGTGATCTATTCCCAGGCTGTCAGTCGTCTCCTCAGCCCCATCAGATCCACAACCTCCTTGTCCTTCGCGTCGTCTTGGTATCACAGCACAAACTGGGAACGCCACCGGTGCAATTCCCTTCTCGCCCCCACAGGCGTTCCACTCTCCGCCTGCCTCCTTGTATTGTTCTAGGCATTCTTCGCCTTTCACAAGATTCGGAAGGACATATCCTCCACACGCGTCATTCCCCAAGATGACCTGCGCTTCCATCTTGGGCATTGATGTACAGACTCCCACCACTAGGGTCTGGCAGCCATAGTCGGAATCTAAAGTTACCTGGTGTAGGGGCATCCTCACTGGGCCTCCCACAGTGGTCACACTTGCCACCCCCACACTGGTACGAAAGTACCATTGTGGGGGTGGCAACCCTCGGGGAACAAAAACCCTCGGGTGGAATTCATTCGGGAAAAAAAAATTCCCCGAGGGTGGAAACCCTCGGGGAACAGGGTTTCACTCACCAGGGTAAAATCGGCCCCAGTGTCTCTTAAGATCTTCACGGGGATGGGGTCTGCGTCCCCCATCCTTACGGTTCCTTGACACACGAATGGGTGAACTTTCTTCTCCCCACTCAGCACGGGTTCATCCCGCACTCTCTCGGCCCCCTGGTCCTCGAACATCACTAAAGCAACGTGTCCCCGCTGCTTAGGGCGTCTGCACTCCCGCGCGACGTGTCCGGGTATTCCGCAGTTGTAGCAGCGGCCCCTTGGCGGAGACCATCCGCCACCGCTCGCCTTAGCACTGCCTCCAGAGACCGTCGCACCCTGTGTCTTGCCCGAACCGCTTGTTGACTCCTTGGTCGCAGCAACAGCTCCCGAGCTCTCCGCTTGGTTCTTCTTGATCGGTTCTACAGCACCTTTTGATCCTCGAGTGTTCCAACTTGAGAGGTGGGATTTGGGAGAACTCGCTCCTATCCTCCATCCATCCGTCCTTCTATAACTCCTATCGTTTCCGACGTATGCGGGTGGTCGGTTCTGTCCCTCTCGGCGTGGGCGTAGGGCTTCTTCTAACATGTCGGCCTGGTCGGCTGCGGCCCTCAGGTCCTTTATGTCCGCCTCCTTTATCCTCATCCTGATCTCAGGAGAGAGCACGGACATAAACTTTTCCATGGCCATTAGTTCCTTGACCTCTTCGACCGACCTTGCTTCTTCAGAGTCCAGCCACTTAAGGAGCTTTCTTTCTATGTCCCTCGCCGTCTCCGCATACGACTTTCCTGGCAACCAGGTACATTCTCTAAACCTCTTCCGGTAACACTCTGGCGTGAGTTTAAAGGAACGGAGCACAGCTCGTTTTACCGCATCGTAGTTAGTGCATTCTTGGAAGTCGAGCATAGTGAAGGCTTCACGAGCTTCACCTGTGAGCCTCCCTTGGACCAACTCCGCCCACTCCTCCCTCGGCACCTCTTCATAGCAGCAACTCTCTCAAAGTGATCGAAGAAACTTTCGGCTTCACTAGGCACAAAGACCGGCAGGTCTCGTTCCCTCACTCGTCGGTCTTCCTGTGGCGGGGCAGGGGCACCTAGTCCCAGTTCAGCTCGCTTCAGCTCCACCTCCTGGTTGGCTTCTATTTCCATTTGTCTCAGCCTAACTTCTTGCTCTCGTTCTTCCCTGCGTAGCTGTGCTTCTCGTTCTTGCTCTTCCCGGCGCAGCTGTGCTTCTCGTTCCTCACGCTTCGTCTGTGCTTCTCGCTCCTCACGCTTCACCTGTGCTTCTCGCTCCTCACGCTTCATCTGTGCTTCTCGCTCTTGTTCTTCTCGGCGCAGTTGTGCTTCTCGCTCCTCACGCTTCATTTGTGCTTCTCGCTCTTGCTCTTCTTTGCGCTGTTGTGCCTCTTCTCTCCTCAGCTGTGCTTCTGCTTCTCGCTCTTCTTTGCACTGCTGTGCTTCTAGCTGCAGCTTCATTATTTCCAGCTTAATGCTGTGCCTGCTGCCGCTGGATCCCCTGCTGCTTCCACCAATACTCAAGTGTTCACCCTCACTGGCAGGTGTTTGGGGCCGTTCCTCCCCCAAAGCTTCGTCTCGAGCCTTTAGCTGAGCCATTATCTCTAGTCTTCTTTCACCAACTCGGGCAGATTTCAGCTTTATTCCAAAATGATCCGCTATAGCCTGTAACTGTGCCTTGGTGCACTCTTCCAGCACCTGTTCGTCTCTAGAGTCAATAAACCTCGCTACTTTATCATCCTCCATCTTGTGCTATGAGTGATAACCTTCACCTGATCTCTAACACCACTGCCAAGTACCACCACTGCAACCTTTACTCCGACCTATATCCTGGCAAGGTCGCCAATGTTGGGGTTTCACCTCTCTTCTCTCTAGTCTGGGGTGAGCAATAGTTATGCCCAAGATAACTCACCGTAGCCCTGCGGGTCTTCCCTCGATCCTCACGGCGCCACTGCACGCCAGGAGAGTCTCCCAGTCAATCTTAACGGCCTCTTATTAAGAAAGAGTGAGAACACGACTCGTTCACATCGACTGTCGTGTGCCCTCCCCAACAATAGGGCTCTACGGTTAAACACAAGGTCGCCAACTGGTGTTTTTGGTGGCCAGTAACACCATCAGTGGACTGGAGTATTTAGTGGTAGCCTTGGCAAGGTCACACTCAAAGATCAGGAATTAGGCAGGTACTTATTGTTATCACTCTTATGTATCACTGTTATGTTTACCAGTATAATATAGCCACAAGATCAATGGAGGGGATGATAAAAACACAAAGAGAGTTTTGTATTTTACTTAAAATGTATGAAAGATATCACAAGGCCACACAATAATCGA
Source organism: Procambarus clarkii (assembly GCF_040958095.1). Classification (NCBI taxonomy): domain Eukaryota; kingdom Metazoa; phylum Arthropoda; class Malacostraca; order Decapoda; family Cambaridae; genus Procambarus; species Procambarus clarkii. The sequence continues at coordinate 20,462,151 of NC_091170.1, forward strand.
TAAATCAACTGATCCTGACTCGACCGGTAATTCCCACGGATATTATGCGATCTCTAGAGGGCAACACTCTCCCCTCCTCATCAAGTGTCAAGAACAGCTGATCGCAATGGCCTCTCCGCGCGAACTTGGCTTGTTTCCTAGATTCACGCGCGCTGTTTCTTTAAACTTTCCAATATTACTAGAACTCGCACACTCGATATTTGCTAAATAAACCGTATTACTCAGTTACACTGTACTCAGGCTCAAACAGTCTTTTCTACAATCAATGCTATAATGATTCACTGTAATGGCTTTACATTGTTCTTCACTCAACCATATATTATGAAATATTTACACTGGAGTTTTCAGTACTTTCTCTCGTGGGCGATAACGCAATAATTCACTGTACTCACAAATGATTATTCACTGAATGAACATAGACATATATATGGTATTATATATATGGTATATATATACCATATATATATATATATATATATATGGTATATATATACATATATATTTAAATACTCCGAAATTACTATCTCTTTTAAGGGTCTGAGCGGGTGGTGGAGCGGGTTAAGGCGTACCTGTTATGCCAGTTGCTGGAAGGCTTCTGTGCTGGCTAGGGTTCGAGTCTCCTGGTGGGAAAGTGTTCTAAAGTTGTATACTTAACTCTCGTGTTTAGGAGAGTTGTGCCTTAAGCAGAGACACTGTGTCTTCCCATATTAACAGTGACTTGATGAAATTAACGTCTAAATGACCCCTCACTTGCTCTGGTGCTCTTGGGAGGTGTTGATCTTTGGGGTATTTAAATACTCCGAAATTACAATCTCTTTTAAGGGTCTGAGCGGGTGGTGGAGCGGGTTATAGCGTACCTGTTATGCCAGTTGCTGGAAGGCTTCTGTGCTGGCTAGGGTTCGAGTCTCCTGGTGGGAAAGTGTTTCAAAGTTGTATACTTAACTCTCGTGTTTAGGAGAGTTGTGCCTTAAGCAGAGACACTGTGTCTTCCCATATTAACAGGGACTTGATGAAATTAACGTCTAAATGACCCCTCACTTGCTCTGGTGCTCTTGGGAGGTGTTGATCTTTGGGGTATTTAAATACTCCGAAATTACCATCTCTTTTAAGGGTCTGAGTGGGTGGTGGAGCGGGTTAAGGCGTACCTGTTATGCCAGTTGCTGGAAGGCTTCTGTGCTGGCTAGGGTTCGAGTCTCCTGGTGGGAAAGTGTTCTAAAGTTGTATACTTAACTCTCGTGTTTAGGAGAGTTGTGCCTTAAGCAGAGACACTGTGTCTTCCCATATTAACAGGGACTTGATGAAATTAACGTCTAAATGACCCCTCACTTGCTCTGGTGCTCTTGGGAGGTGTTGATCTTTGGGGTATTTAAATACTCCGAAATTACCATCTCTTTTAAGGGTCTGAGCGGGTGGTGGAGCGGGTTAAGGCGTACCTGTTATGCCAGTTGCTGGAAGGCTTCTGTGCTGGCTAGGGTTCGAGTCTCCTGGTGGGAAAGTGTTCTAAAGTTGTATACTTAACTCTCGTGTTTAGGAGAGTTGTGCCTTAAGCAGAGACACTGTGTCTTCCCATATTAACAGGGACTTGATGAAATTAACGTCTAAATGACCCCTCACTTGCTCTGGTGCTCTTGGGAGGTGTTGATCTTTGGGGTATTTAAATACTCCGAAATTACCATCTCTTTTAAGGGTCTGAGCGGGTGGTGGAGCGGGTTATAGCGTACCTGTTATGCCAGTTGCTGGAAGGCTTCTGTGCTGGCTAGGGTTCGAGTCTCCTGGTGGGAAAGTGTTCTAAAGTTGTATACTTAACTCTCGTGTTTAGGAGAGTTGTGCCTTAAGCAGAGACACTGTGTCTTCCCATATTAACAGGGACTTGATGAAATTAACGTCTAAATGACCCCTTACTTGCTCTGGTGCTCTTGGGAGGTGTTGATCTTTGGGGTATTTAAATACTCCGAAATTACCATCTCTTTTAAGGGTCTGAGCGGGTGGTGGAGCGGGTTAAGGCGTACCTGTTATGCCAGTTGCTGGAAGGCTTCTGTGCTGGCTAGGGTTCGAGTCTCCTGGTGGGAAAGTGTTCTAAAGTTGTATACTTAACTCTCGTGTTTAGGAGAGTTGTGCCTTAAGCAGAGACACTGTGTCTTCCCATATTAACAGGGACTTGATGAAATTAACGTCTAAATGACCCCTCACTTGCTCTGGTGCTCTTGGGAGGTGTTGATCTTTGGGGTATTTAAATACTCCGAAATTACCATCTCTTTTAAGGGTCTGAGCGGGTGGTGGAGCGGGTTAAGGCGTACCTGTTATGCCAGTTGCTGGAAGGCTTCTGTGCTGGCTAGGGTTCGAGTCTCCTGGTGGGAAAGTGTTCTAAAGTTGTATACTTAACTCTCGTGTTTAGGAGAGTTGTGCCTTAAGCAGAGACACTGTGTCTTCCCATATTAACAGGGACTTGATGAAATTAACGTCTAAATGACCCCTCACTTGCTCTGGTGCTCTTGGGAGGTGTTGATCTTTGGGGTATTTAAATACTCCGAAATTACCATCTCTTTTAAGGGTCTGAGCGGGTGGTGGAGCGGGTTAAGGCGTACCTGTTATGCCAGTTGCTGGAAGGCTTCTGTGCTGGCTAGGGTTCGAGTCTCCTGGTGGGAAAGTGTTCTAAAGTTGTATACTTAACTCTCGTGTTTAGGAGAGTTGTGCCTTAAGCAGAGACACTGTGTCTTCCCATATTAACAGGGACTTGATGAAATTAATGTCTAAATGACCCCTCACTTGCTCTGGTGCTCTTGGGAGGTGTTGATCTTTGGGGTATTTAAATACTCCGAAATTACCATCTCTTTTAAGGGTCTGAGCGGGTGGTGGAGCGGGTTAAGGCGTACCTGTTATGCCAGTTGCTGGAAGGCTTCTGTGCTGGCTAGGGTTCGAGTCTCCTGGTGGGAAAGTGTTCTAAAGTTTTATACTTAACTCTCGTGTTTAGGAGAGTTGTGCCATATATATATATATATATATATGTTAATATATGTGTTAATATATATGGTTAATATATATATATATATGTCGTACCTAGTAGCCAGAACGCACTTCTCAGCCTACTATGCAAGGCCCGATTTGCCTAATAAGCCAAGTTTTCATGAATTAATTGTTTTTCGACTACCTAACCTACCTAACCTAATCTAACCCATCTTTTTCCGCTACCTGTTTTGTGTTTGCCTTAATAACCCTCCAGACGTTGATACACTGGGGAAATATAGACCAAAATATACATCTACTTATTAGTGCACACAAACTAAGGGTTTACATTAGTCTTGGACTATGTTCAAGACAAAAGTACAATTGTTACTTGGTCAGTAAGTTTGTGTGTGGCCTTAATAACTCTCCAGAGATTGATAGACAAGACCAACAGCAAACCGAGACTTACCTTGCGATGATCTCGGGGCTCAACGTCCCAGCGGCCCGGTCCCCGACCAGGCCTCAATGTTGCTGAACTGGTCAACCAGGCTGATGGACGCGGCTGCTCGCATCCTGACGTATGAAAAACAGCCTGGTTGATCAGGTATCAAAGACGTTAGATATTGTTCTTTAGCTTTACCTCGACAATGTTAGGGCCGAAATAGACTGTTCAGCTCAGTTTTCGTCTCAGTATTAGTGGAGACAAGTTCACTTGAATGCATACAGACAAGGGTTACAAAGTTAATCCTTATGAAAGGAGATTAAGAGAGCTTCACTACATTCCCAAAGAGAGACAATGAGTAGGGGTGACAAGATTAAAATTTGTAAATAGGTGGAAGTGTATAACAAAGAGATACAGAAAAGTTATATTAATTTAATGGTATTATTAAGGCAAGACGTTTGTAAATACTAGTTTGCATAACATGACGGACCTGCCTAAATCGCTGTAGTGTTTCAAGTGCAAGTTAGACATACATGAAAGAGTTTGGAAGGATATAAATAGGGACTACTTCGTATGGGCTAATAGGTTTTCTAAAGTTTTTATCATGACAAGAATATATGTTTATAGTCTTCTTATGTTAGGCTATTCCAAAATCTAAGATAACAGAGTAAACAAAAATATTCACTTGGACTTAAACTATTGCCTTCGAACTTTCAGGTTAGATTCAGGCCAGCCTTGAGAAGACTTCCAGAGATCGTCCTGTCATTTCCGGCAATTATCGGAGAAGACTTACAGATTTACCACCACTGTGAGAGCTTTGGCCACAACTCCTCAGTAGCCGTCCACCACCTCGTCTCGGCACCGGCACTCTCTGCAACGCCAGTAGCACCGCTCTGTGTACCACTTTGTTAACTGTATCACTATTTTGATTCTCATTAATTATGTTAATAAAACTGGAATACTGGGCATTATTTAACTGTGTCCTAACCATGCCTTTTGTGTTGTTGGTGTTTTTACTCTCTGTCTCGGTCTTGCATTTGTCATGTCCAGTCATGTGTTTGACCGCGTTCCTCGGCTAGTACTCTGATCATATGATTAGTTAAGAATTCACTAGCTCGTCTTGGGATGTCTGACGGGTATTAGCTTTGCTGGTAAAGTCCAGGGAAATCCCCACAGAAGGATAGAAACATCTAGGTCGAGTGACGTAAATAAGACCTATATTTACAAATAAATAACATAACAGGGAATATTATTCAGGATAAAACTTTCCCTATTCTTCATGTACCTTAACAAGTATATAATAATAATAATAATCAATCACCAATATGTTTTACCATTCACCAAGAGCATTAGCAATATCTCAAACCTAAATACTTTAATCTGATAATTGTATGTTGAAGGAGAACCCACACTGCAATAATATTTACCAGACACACATGAATATACTAGGAAACCTGGACTCTTTTGTCGGAAAATCCGACACCATTTAATATATCATACAGACAGATAATAGCTGTGTTGTATAAACAAGTTAACCCATAGAAAACGTAACTTGTAGTGGAATTACCGTCTAAAGAAAACGGGATATCATCACCACATACTATTATAATTCACCAGCTATTCTGCTGGGAATTATTCTTAAATACATTAGTCTTTGGACTTTACCATCATAAAACATCTTATATAAATTAACTTAATTATCAATATTAAAGTAGAGTAAATGTGACCCTTCTATCACTTTCTGACATGTGGACAATGTAAGCCAGGCGTCAGAGGGAGGAAGGAGGGCAGCCATTGTTTTATTGAGACCAGAGGCTCACACGGGAGCAAATTCGGCTCCTGTTAAATTTACTTGGACGTAGTGTTATGGAAACCAAAGGTGTACCATTGTCAACACGCTGTCTACAAATTCAAGTTAAGTGTCTATCCGAAACCCGTTTATCATTCATTTATGGCCATTAATGTCAGGATATAGGGTGTCCCGGTTAGATCACGTGGAAGCCTCATACTAAAGGTAATTAAGCCAGGTCTTTATTGTTCCATGTACTGTATAGTGTTTTCTCTGATATAGCTTGTCATATATAGGATTCTGGCTTCACAGCTAGCACACTTTTGACAGGTCAAGACGAGAAAGATTTTGTGCACCAGTTACTGGGTGATGGAAGCTACCTCAAAGAGGATAATTTGGTGTCTACACCCTAGTTATACTTGGTGGACTAACCTGCTGTACTATAAGATAAGGAACCTCTTCAATGTTTAATAGTATGTAGTCTATTACTGTAGTTTGATTGGCTGCATATATATTAATTTAATAACCCCCCTAATGTGTAGAGGATCGATTTGTGAGATTATGACATTATTGCAGAAATACAGTCCACTTATCATTATACAAATTGCTATCGAAGTATATAAATTAACGTAAATATAAATTCATATAAATTAAATAAATATAAATCTCACAGGTCGGTTCCCACATTATTTGGTCATCTTCGAACCGGATGACGGATTATTTGATCCTTTGAACCCACATTTGGTCATCTTAGTACCGGATGAACCAGTTAACCAGTGGATTCATTAAATATACTAGTGCAGTGTTATTTAAACAAAGGCCAGCCAGTCAAAGACGGAAGCGTAGCCTCGAGGGAGCTCAGGAGCCTCCCTCAGTTCAGATCAGCCTTAGTCAGCGGTTTCATGCACACCCACAGATTTGGTGGCGTGTTATTCTGTGAAATGACAGCGCTAATATAGAAGCCAGCCAAATTAGTGACTGTGTCGCGAGATTGTTCACGGATTTCGTGGTGTTACATTTCGCGAGAGATTATCTACGAATTTTGTGGAGTTTATTTCGCGAGGTCACTAATAATATTTAATACTTCTTGATAATATTAGAAATATTATAGAGGCTAATTAAGAGGCTATTATCAATAATTGTATATATTATTTCTCCAAAATAGAGAATTATTTAATATATATTGCACTAGTGATCACAGTATAATATTTACTAATTGCCAACCCACAACAGGGTAGGATATTTACCATTGACTAGTTGAACTATTATTGCTCATCCTAGTCCCATTATTACCATAGTCAGTTGTACTATATTGAACAACCTAACACCATTAATGAATGGTGCTGACTCTATTTTGGGTGTAATTTTTATCAACTCGAGTTGAGTTGTGTATATATAATAATTTACTTATGATCATTACACCTTTGAGTGATTAATTAGTGTCTCTACCATCCTAGGGTGATATAGAAGAGCTAACCTAAAGGTACTTCCAGTGACACTGGTTTATCACTCAAATCATTAGTGTGTATGATTGTATATATATAATGTGTATTAATTTTAAGTGCTAACCTCTAGTAGAGGTAGGATTATTGCCTAGTGAGTGCAGAATTTACCCTAGGCTACCATTAGAGCTTGTTCAGTATTATGAGCAGCCCAAGTACAAGTCCCCACAAGGCTTCACCAACGAGCCAGTATGGATAATGCAGGGAGAATGAAAAGAACCCTTGCTGGTCTTAAAGGCCACTTAACAAGACAGATCAAGAAATGTGAAGATTTGTCACAATAATCTCAAGTTGATTATGCTGACCTGGAAAGCTATTATCAAGCAGCTGCAGGTAAATTTGAGCAAATCAAATGCCAAATAGCAACATATGTGGCTGAACTTGCCAACACTAATTTATCAGAAACAGAAATAGACGACATTATGGTTGATCTAGCGAATTATGAAGATCACACTCAGGCCACGTTACAGCCTTATGTCAAATTAATTGCCCAGAACAAGGCAACAGCAACAACAACAACAGTTGCATCTAATACGAGTCAAGCAGAAGCTCGACTCCCTCCAATTAATTTACCCACTTTCTCAGGAAAAGATGAGGAAGATTGGGATGAATTTTGGAACAAATTCGTTGACCTTGTAGACTCAAAACAATCTTTACCAAAGAGTAGTAAATTCTCTTATTTGCAAGGTCAATTATCAGGTGAGGCTAAAACAGTAGTATCCCATCTGAGATTAACTAATGACGGCTATGATCTGGCAGTAAAACTCCTCAAGGATAATTATGCTGATCCAGAAGTAAGAACATCACATTTAGTTCATGAGCTGTTGCATTTACCCCCACCGGAGGCTTCAGCTGATTCACTCCAAGTCTTCAAGCTGGAGGTAGAATCATTGATCAATGCCCTCAGCCTGACAGCAGATACAAACGGGGCTGAGTGGGTCTTGAAAATAATTGTCCAGGAGAAAATACCTAGGGACATATTGAGACAAATGAGTGCTCATTACAATAAAAGCATCTTATCCATGAATGAAATATCTGAAGGTTTAAAGTCAGTAGTTCATCAATTACGAACACATGACAAATTAAAACCACCAAGTAAACCCTCAGAAACCAATAATAGTAAACCACAGAGTACCAAAGGTACTCCAAATCAATCTAGACAATATAATTCAACACCAAAGTGGAACAGTGGCAGTGTGGGCGTATATGCAGTGGGACCCTCCAAGCCTATAGTTACTGTGTCATCCAAGAACGTGACACCAAAGGGTACTGGAAGCTATGGAACATGTTTGTTCTGCAATGAGAAACATTCAATGTACCACTGCTCTAATTTTCCTGATAGTGACGCCCGTGTTGAGCGACTCAAAGATTTGCAACATTGCACGAGGTGCCTCAGGAAACATAACATCAAGGATTGTGATACCCAATTATACACCTGTAATAGGTGTAACAAAGGTCAGCACCATGCAGCATTGTGCAGAGACACCAAAACAACGTCTCCAAACCCCAAGGTGGAAGATAGCATTCCCACCACAGTACAGTACTGCAAGGTGCAACAAACAAAGAGTGTCCAATCGGCAAAGTCTAAAGGTAATACGACTTTGCCTACTGCCCAAATTACCATCCTGAATAAGAGGGACAAGGTCCATACCCGTGGGTTGTTTGACCAAGGATCCCAGAGAACATATATTACTAAAAAGCTGGCAGATGAATTACAATTAAGGCCTGTAGCCCAGATGTCATTCAACATCTCAGGGTTTGTAACAGATGCAGGACCTCAAGTCTACCAGGTGGTACAACCATCAGTACGTTTAGGCAGGTACGTCTGTCGAGTACAAGCCATTGTGGTGGACAAAATACCAGTAGACCTACAAGTTCAAGGTCTGAGAGCAACAGCCAAATTCCTGAGAAATAGAGGAATAAAATTGGCAGATAATATTAAGTCTGATCACCTCACCGACTTCGGTCTCCTTGTAGGGACAGACTATTGTCATCGATTCATCGGTAGCCCTACTAAATATCAGGGTATAACCATGTTAAACTCTGCAGGGGGTAAATTACTCTCAGGCCCAGTATCAAGCCTGGGGAGACCTATGCCTGCAGATAAACAATACCAGTAGAGATCTAAATTTGTCAGCTGATTATATTTCTCCAGTAGCATTATACTAAGGAGATTACAGCTGACTATACCAACAGAGGTTGATGTTAGTATCATCATTTAAAGCTGAAGATGAGTTCATGAGGCCTCAGTGGCAAATCAGTGAACAGTAGCCTAAAACAGCTACAAGTCACTGCGACCAATGTCACTGAACCCACTGCAGTCTCAGAACCATACTTTACTTTAATGATGAGCTATTCAATCCTCTGAATCAATTAATTAAATTAAACCCTAATAAATCTGATGACTGATTTGATACATTTATTATTTAATCAAGATGTATTCCATGGGCCTCAGTGTTTATATATCAGTGACCAGTTACCTGAAGAAACTTCAAGTTATATCTAATGTCACTGATCTCACTGCAGTCCCTGAATCATACTTGACTGTAGTACTTGATCACATCCAGTCTTCTGGGTTAAATAATATGTAATAAGGCTTGAATATTAGCCTTTCAAGAGTTGACAGGGAAATGAAATTGCATTAGACTTCTAACCCCTGCAACTCTAGTACGGGACATCCGTCTTGTACGAACAGACACATAAATGTGTGATTACTAACTACTAACATCAAATTAATCTAATAATTCGAAGGAGGAGTATCGGTGTTCGCCTGTTCTAATTAGGACTTCGACCCGTGAGCAGCCCCTGGGGAATTATGTCGGAAAATCCGACACCATTTAATATATCATACAGACAGATAATAGCTGTGTTGTATAAACAAGTTAACCCATAGAAAACGTAACTTGTAGTGGAATTACCGTCTAAAGAAAACGGGATATCATCACCACATACTATTATAATTCACCAGCTATTCTGCTGGGAATTATTCTTAAATACATTAGTCTTTGGACTTTACCATCATAAAACATCTTATATAAATTAACTTAATTATCAATATTAAAGTAGAGTAAATGTGACCCTTCTATCACTTTCTGACATGTGGACAATGTAAGCCAGGCGTCAGAGGGAGGAAGGAGGGCAGCCAATGTTTTATTGAGACCAGAGGCTCACACGGGAGCAAATTCGGCTCCTGTTAAATTTACTTGGACGTAGTGTTATGGAAACCAAAGGTGTACCATTGTCAACACGCTGTCTACAAATTCAAGTTAAGTGTCTATCCGAAACCCGTTTATCATTCATTTATGGCCATTAATGTCAGGATATAGGGTGTCCCGGTTAGATCACGTGGAAGCCTCATACTAAAGGTAATTAGGCCAGGTCTTTATTGTTCCATGTACTGTATAGTGTTTTCTCTGATATAGCTTGTCATATATAGGATTCTGGCTTCACAGCTAGCGCACTTTTGACAGGTCAAGACGAGAAAGATTTTGTGCACCAGTTACTGGGTGATGGAAGCTACCTCAAAGAGGATAATTTGGTGTCTACACCCTAGTTATACCTGGTGGACTAACCTGCTGTACTATAAGATAAGGAACCTCTTCAATGTTTAATAGTATGTAGTCTATTACTGTAGTTTGATTGGCTGCATATATATTAATTTAATAACCCCCCCTAATGTGTAGAGGATCGATTTGTGAGATTATGACATTATTGCAGAAATACAGTCCACTTATCATTATACAAATTGCTATCGAAGTATATAAATTAACGTAAATATAAATTCATATAAATTAAATAAATATAAATCTCACAGGTCGGTTCCCACATCTTTATGTATACCTATTCAACAGCTTCTCGAACTACTCTATGGTCTCCAGCAACTTGAATAAATACATAATTGTGGCTTATCTGGACATCTGGCAGACTGTAACCCTCAAAACTTCACGACCGTCAGTTAATAGCCTCCAGCGCCCACCGTCATGTTCTTTTACTGTCCATGCAGGTTTACAGGTCACCCGCCCCTTGATACCAGGACGTCCATTATTTCTGATTAATCTTAAAATATTCCCATTTACCCGTATTCTGTTTGTACATTATATAAAAAAATCAATTTTTCCTTTACAACAGATGTACATAGAGTCTTCAAGTAATTCCTAATAAGCCTCTGACTCCCGGAATTAGTTTCATGGACCGTGTGATATCATGGCTCTACGGCCTCCTTGCCCCCCCCCCCCTTCTATTGCACCTCGTTCTCACCTCCCAGCACTAAAGGAGGTCCCCGTCCTCCATTCCCTAACCCTTCCACCCAATCACATTCACCATAACTTCTCTCAATGTAACTGTAAAATAAGAAATAAATAAAATAAGAAAAGGAAAATAAGGCCCTTCCACTTCATTCTCCAGCAACTTACTAACTCTCCTCCAACTCACCAAGATGTTCCGTACCTGTGACAACCTACTTCCAGCTCTACGCACAGCAGTTCCTTCCTCTCTGCCTAAGTCATCTGCAGTTCCCAGTAACCACTTTTTCTTGCAATAACCCTTCCAAATAATGGTGAAGACTAATAATAACAATAGTCCTTCCAAATAACACTCCCCGCCACCAACCCCCTACCATACACAGTAACCTCTCACAAAAGTGGAATGGTCACGGGTGAATGGGAGAGTGCACAGAAAAAAGGAATCTTTAAAGTTCACAAAACAGACAGAATTACAAATAAAGTTTACTTAAAGAAAATTCACACTAAGAAAACCCAGATGTCATATTGCTGGAAGAAGCAAACGTTTTCAGGTGTCATATCTAATGCCAGAGTTTCCTCTGACTACCATTTGGTCACGAAGGACAAGAACAAGATAAAGAAGAGGTAACTTGCCTCCACTGATCAAAAAGGACTGGAATTTTTAGGAGATGCAGGTCCAAGGCTGTGAAGGCTCTAGACTATGAAGGTCCAAGGCTGTGAAGTCTCTAGACTATGAAGGTCCAAGGCTGTGAAGGCTCTAGACTATGAAGGTCCAAGGCTGTGAAGTCTCTAGACTATGAAGGTCCAAGGCTGTGAAGGCTCTAGACTATGAAGGTCCAAGGCTGTGAAGGCTCTAGACTATGAAGGTCCAAGGCTGTGAAGGCTCTAGACTATGAAGGTCCAAGGCTGTGAAGGCTCTAGACTATGAAGGTCCAAGGCTGTGAAGGCTCTAGACTATGAAGGTCCTAGGCTGTGAAAGTCCTAGCCTGTGAAGGTCCAAGGAACTAAATAAAGGAAACGAGGATATTGGGAGGATTCCTTACACTGTGTATAACATTTAGTTTTTTCCTTGGGAAGAAAGTGCTATTTGCTAATTACTTGTGGCTATAGGACAGAAAATGGTTATTATTCCCCCTCAAACTTTTATCTGACCCTTTGTCTTAAAACAGCTTAGGGAAGATGTCTTGAAGGTTACTTTAACACTGTCGAATCGTTATCTAGAGCTGTGACAAACCTTGACAAACTGTATACTGTAAAGGGAAGAGGAGTATGAAAGAGACTGTTGTGGGAAGCAACCTGTGAGATTTATATTTATTTAATTTATATGAATTTATATAGAATTTATAGTTACGTTAATTTATATCTTTCAGTAGCAATTGGTATGATGTTAAGTGGACTGTATTTCTGCAATAATTCTCACAAATCGATCCTTACACATTAGGGTGGGTTTATATTAAATTTATATATATGCAGCCAATCCAACTAAAGTATTAAACTACATATATTAGTATATAAATTGAGGACGTGCCTTATCTTATTGTGCAGCAGGCTTAGTCCACCAGGTATAACTAGGATGTAGACACCAAATTATCCTCGTGAGAGGCTAGCTTCCATCACCCAAGTGACTGATGTACCAAGATTAATTCTTGCTTCCTCTTCTTGTTCCTGTCAAAGGGCACTAGCTGTAAAGCCGGAATCCTTATATATGACAGCTGTATCAGAGAAAACACTCTATATTATTAGATAAAGACCAAGGCTTAATTACCTGTGTTTAGAGAGTCTTTCTCGTGCTAACTGGTTCGCCCTTTATCTACCTAACATTAACTGGCCAGAAATGATTAGATAAACGGGTTTCGGTAAGACACTTCCCTTGTTTATGTTGACTGTGTGTTGATGATGGAAGAGCACTTATTTGATCTCCATAACACTTTGTCCAAGAGAATTATAGGAGCTGAATTTGCTCCCCAGCGCCTCTGGTCTTAACAAACAATGGCTAACTTCTCTCACTACTGACGCTCCTGGCTCACTTTGTCCAGATGTCAATATGTGGTAGAAGGGTCACATTTACTCTATTTTGATACTGATAATTAAGTTAATTCAAATGAGATGTTTTTATGATGTTATAAGTTCAAAGACTACAGTATTTAAGAATAATTCCCAACAGAATAGCTGGTGAATTTATAGTAGTATGTGGCAATGATATCCCGTTTTCTATTGATGGAAAATTCCACTACAAGCTACATTTTCTAAGGGTTAACTTGTGTATACAACAGCAGCAATATTATCGGCATATTGCATGTAATATTATTAAATTGTGTCGGGTTTTCCGACAACTGTGCCATAATTTATAACGTTGCCTATGAGTTCCAAGACTTTGTATTGGTTATAAATATGCAATTCTCATTGTAGAAATAGAGAATAATAAATATTGTGAAAATAATTTTGAGGTAATGGGGTGACTTGAACTGGCGTTCTGGTGATTCCTAGCCACCTGTTACCACCACTATCCTTAACTCCTTGTCTGGCCCTCAGTGGTGACAGATGTGTCGCTGGCTCAGGGTTGAGAGCATTTGGTAGTGGGTGCTGTTTTGGGGACGTGCTGGCCAGTGGTATGGGGGTGCCTTTGTCCCTGTCCAGCGGAAGGATACAATTGGCCTGGAATTCACCGGACAGGCCTCTTTCCCGGCAGTTGAAGTTGTGCTGGTGGACCTTTTGCGATTGAATGTGTCTGTGGTCTGTAGTGTACAGTTTGTTGCTCTCTTTGTTTGTTTGTTGTTTGTACCTCTATACCCTCGTTAGTCCAGCTTATGGGTTTCTGTGTCCGGGTGTTTTATGCTGGCCAGCCCTGGACTTGTTTCCGATTTGGGTTGTCGGGGCACCAGGCTGTGGATTGCGGTGCTGGCAGTGTACGCCCTGTGAACCTCTTCCAGGAGGAGGACTTCCTCCCCCTTCCTCTCCCTCAGGAGGCCCCAGAGTCCTCTGAGTGTGCCGGGGTCTATGTGTCTGCGATCTTGGGTGATCCTGGGGGTGATACGTGCTGGCCTTGGGTCTGCTGATCCCCTGGCGACCGGTGGGAGCATCGCGGAGGTGGTGAGTGTAGTCTCTCCCACTGCTTCCCTCACCCGGACTGCCTCCTCCTCCGGCCGGTGTATCCTCGGCGGATTGTGGCGATGTGTTGCCTGCTGCAGTGTGTGTCCTTGTTGACGTCCACACGGTGTCGAATCCACAGGTGTGCGGTCCAGTTCCCCCCGGTGGTCAAGGCGGATGCTTTGTTACAGGATCGTATGATGCGTGCCCTAACGCGGCCTCCAGGGAGTTCTACTGCAGTGCTTCGGGTGGGGGGGGGGGGGGGGACCAACAGTTCCGTTGACTTGTGCCCAGTATGGAAGCCTTCACGACGGGCTCTCGGTTTGTCTTCCCCTCGTGGTATTGCCTGGACAGGCATGGATGACTCCATGAGGTCGTCGCCAGCCGACGATGGTGGTGTTGGTGTGCCTGGGGCTCTTCTGTGGTATGTTGATGCTTTGGGGAGGTGAGGGCGAGTGTCCCAGGGGTGGCGGTCACTGAGTTGGGGCCAGTTCCTGGTGTGGGGGACCATGTTGCCTGTTACTACTTCCTCCCCTGTGTCCCCTGGGTCCACTGTTGCTGGTTCCCCAGGCCTGGGGGGGGGGGGGGAATTGTTCCTCCAGTTCAAGTGAAGGGTGTAGGGCGAGATTTCGTCATCGTCCTAAAGAAGAAATCTGTGTGAGTGGCCCCCTGTGTCGAGGCCCTCCATGCCGCAGCCCCTCGTGCTCCAGCCGCCTGTACTTCAAGCCCTAGTGCAGCCGCCTGTACTTCAAGCCCTAGTGCAGCCGCCTGTACTTCAAGCCTTAGTGCAGCCGCCTGTCCTTCAAGCCCTAGTGCAGCCGCCTGTCCTTCAGGCCCTAGTGCAGCCGCCCCCTGTGTTTCAGCCCTCCGGGTAACCTCCTGTGTTGCAGTCTGCCATGCTCCAGCCCTCCATGCAGCGGCCCTCAATACATCTGGCTTCTGTACTCCTGTCTTCTGTGCAGCACCGCCATGTGCTGCAATACTCCATGCTGAAGGCCTCTGTGTTGCAGTTTTCTGTGCTGCTGTATGTCCTGGAATTCATGCGACGTCCCAGTCACTCGATTGCTGGGATCGCTTCCGAGGAGGAGTGGGCTGTTACGACCCTGGGTTCCTTAGTTGGAAACCAGAGGCCAAATTGAGCTCTAAATAATTGCTTTACATTAATTCATAGAATTGGATCATGTGAGAAGGATATTTAATTACAATAACATTTATATCATGGCTTCTTAAACCGGGGATATGCGTTATTCCCGCCCTTGCCAAACGTAAGATGAATCTTGTTTCTCACAGAGCATTCAGACTCTGAGCTGGTTGTTGATTAAAATATAATATTGAACTAATTATCAGCTATTCTTAGAACTATTAAAGTAACTAGTTACGAAGGCCTATACTTGTATTGGTTGTAGCTGTTGTAGCTGAAGACTTGTATTGGTTGTAGCTGCACAATCAGCTAGGTATCTTTCCGGCTACAACTTAAACACAACAATGAGGATAACTGCACGTGTAAGAATGGTACCGATAGGATCATGTGGTATGGTATATCATGGTATATAAGATGACCAAACCACACGTCAGAAGAAGAAACGACGACGTTTTCATCCGTCTTTGACCATTATCAAGTCGTGTGTGTGTCATTATCACGTCATTACCACACACCACTTGATAATGGTCCAGGATGGACCGAAACGTCGTCGGCGTTTCTCCATCTTCTGACGTGTGATTTTGTCATCATATCTTCAACCACGTTACTGCGACTTTTCGTCTGCACATGGTCTATAAAATCGTCTGGTATAAGCATGGTGTATAAGATTGTTTGGTATAAACTGTGGAAAGTGGCACTTGAGCAGAGTGCAGTCTCAACACATTAGGACTCCAGAAGTCAAATATTATCAAGTCGTGTCCTTCCACCCCCTCCCCCCCCCCACTCTACACTCAAGTAATTTCTACCCCTTAGTCTACATGTCAGTCATGTTCTCTCTCTCTATCTCCCCCCCCCCCCCCCCGTCACTCTACATCTAAGTCACGTCTCCCTTACTCTACACCTGACTGAAAAGTAAAAATTATGTTAATTTATCTTCACAGAGTTCATAATTCACAGTACTAACTTTGCAGTGTATACAGTATAGGAGTTTACACTGCACCAAAATCTTTACAGCATAAAGCAATTAGCGCCAGACAAGGCCAAGATACAGCTGAAGGAATACAGCACAGCTTGTTACAGAAGGTTCTACATATTAATATCCTTACCTTGAGGTTACCTTGAGGTGCTTCCGGGGCTTAGTGCCCCAGCGGCCCGGTCATCGACCAGGCCTCCTGGTTGCTGGACTGATCAACCAGGCTGTTGGACGCAGCTGCTCGCAGCCTGACGTATGAATCATAGCCTGGTTGATCAGGTATTCTTTGGAGGTGCTTATTCAGTTCTCTCTTGTACACTGTGAGGGGATTGCCAGTTATGTCCCTTATGTGTAGTGGAAGCGTGTTGAACAGTCTCGGGCCTCTGATGTTGATAGAGTTCTCTCTCAGAGTACCAGTTGCACCTCTGCTTTTCAACGGGGGTATTCTGCACATCCTGCCATGTCTTCTGGTCTCATGTGATGTTATTTCTGTGTGCAGGTTTGGGACCAGCCCCTCTAATATTTTCCACGTGTAAATTATTATATATCTCTCCCGCCGATTCCTAGAATCGACTTATGAATAAATTTACGAATAATTTGATTGGTTTCGGATCATCTTGACTTACTGATCCGTTCTACAATTAGAGTTAATAATGTCGTGAGAGTTTGTGATTTCTGTGATCCCTCTCATTTATTTTCCTAGTTTTAGATTCTTACACAAATAAGCACTTTAGGGAACACTGGAAGTTACGACTAATAATTTAATGTTGTCGGGGGGACAGGAAGCCTGTTGACGGGGGGAGGGGAGAGGAAACCCTGTTGTCGCGGGACAGGAAGCCTGTTGACGGGGGAGGGGAGAGGAAACCTGTTGTCGCGGGACAGGAATCCTGTTGTCTGGGGGGGGGGGAGAGGAAGCCTGTTGACGGGGGAGAGGAAGCCTGTTGACACGGGACAGGAAGCCTGTTGACACGGGACAGGAAGCCTGTTGTCTAGGGGAGAGGAAGCCTGTTGACGCGGGACAGGAAGCCTGTTGACACGGGACAGGAAGCCTGTTGTCTAGGGGAGAGGAAGCCTGTTGACGTGGGACAGGAAGCCTGTTGACGTGGGACAGGAAGCCTGTTGACACGGGACAGGAAGTCTGTTGACACGGGACAGGAAGCCTGTTGACACGGGACAGGAAGCCTGTTGACACGGGACAGGAAGCCTGTTGTCTAGGGGAGAGGAAGCCTGTTGACAGGGGGAGAGGAAGCCTTTTGACGCGGGACAGGAAGCCTGTTGACACGGGACAGGAAGCTTGTTGTCGAGGGAGAGGAAACCTGTTTGTCTTATCGAGGTCTATTTACTGCTGAGTGAACAGAGGCATCGTCTTGCCCTCGAACCGTTATATGACCATTCAGTTGTGAGCCGACTGTGTAGACCACTATGCTACCGTTAATTAATAACAAGTTACTATAGCTCCTCGAAGGTAGGACTGAACTGTGATACGTCGACATTCAGCATAAGTACAGGAATTAACAATCACAAACATCTAGATAACTGTGTAGGTTATTTGAGGTGGGTGTGGCTTATTATGGTAATGGATGTCTACGTTCATATATATCTCTAACACACACACACCCAGGAAGCAGCCCTTAGTAGCTGTTTAACTCCCAGGTACTATTTACTGCTAGGTGAACAGGAGGCACTGTTGCGAATCCATATATTTGATTCTAACGATTATCATGATAAATATGTATGTCTATTATTGTTTTCCTCAGTTATTTAAATAAAATATTGTATCCAGTTGTGTTGCAATATATATATATATTATATATGTGTATATATATATATATATATATATATATATATATATATATATATATATATATATATATATATATATTTATATATATATATATATATATATATATATATATATATATATATATATATATATATATATATATATATATATTAAAGCGTCCTGTAGATACCAGTTGCGTTGCTCCTGGCAGTATGGGTTCGAGTCACTTCTGGGGTGTGAGTTTTCAGTCGCATATAGTCCTGGGGACCATTCAGGCTTGTTTGTATATATATATATATATATATATATATATATATATATATATATATATATATATATATATATATATATATATATATATATATATATATATATATATATATATATATATATATATATATATATATATATATCAAATAGTGTGTCTGTGTTAAATATTTTGTTAATGCTATTGCATGTTCATTCCTGTGGGGGAAGACCGTGGCGTCTCATGGGGGGATGACCATATTTGGGATGTTCCAGTATGCGTGCAGTGTATCAACCTAGCGTCACTGATTCACCCCTGTAATTATTCCTGTTTATTGATTGTACTTAATTTCTTATTTACACCTTAGCAGTGTTATATACATATAAGTTTAGTTATAATTATGTTCTTAAGTATTACTCTCTGATAGCAGAGTATCTAGAGGTTTCATGTAGGTTTTAGTTGGTAACTTGTAGAGACCACGCCGTGCATGCTCCAGCAACGCCAGTCGCGTGGGTGGAGCTGGCTGGCGTGGACTTGTTGGGAGATAAGTCTGTGGTACCGGTTTATTGTTTAGTAACATGGCTAATTTCCTGGTTAGACCATTATGTGCATACCCATCTATCTATTTAAGTTTTAAAATAGTGATCAGTGCTTATATAATGATATTGTGTTATTGTAGTCTGGTGCTCTAATATTTCTGGTTCTCGGTATTTCCATTTATATATTAGTATGTTCTTTGTTACGCTTACTTTAAGTATATTGCTTTGTTGAGTAAGCAGTTGAGTTATTTACCCTAGACACTTTAGTAGGCAAGGCCGTATTATTGTATATTTTTTAACAACTGCAACAGAGGAACCATACCCAGAGGTCAAGGGTCGTAACAAAATGAGGGCCTATGTCCGGGAGAATTAATTCCCATAATTTAATGTACTAAATAGTGGTGCATGATATTAATTGTTAATGCCTTCCTAGGTACTGTGTGGTTAACTAGTGATACCTAACCAAGCCTGTGTACCATTTCTCTGTTCATTCTGAGCTGCTTGTGGAAGTTTTCTCAACACTTCACGATTGAGGTAAGTGTACAGCTTGTGCCAGGGGGCCAAGCAAACCTTCAGTGTTGTTGTAATTGCCAGAGGTGTTAATTAAACTGACAATGGATGAACAAGTTGCTGTGTTGGTGGAGCAGCCAAATTTTGGTGAAATTAAAGTCTTGAAGAAGTCTGGTTTGCTGTACATGGCTGAAAAATTAAAGCTGACAGTTTCCAGGAGAATGTTAAAGGGTCAGCTAGTAAGAGTCATTGTCACACACTTGGTGGAGGAGGAGAAACGTGACGAGGAGTGGTTAGAGGAATTAGGAGAAGAGTCAAGTAACCAGGTGGCAATTCTAAAGTTAGAGATGGAATCTAAGCTAGAGATGGCTAAGTTAGAAGCAGAGAAACAGAGGTTGGTGATGCAGAATCGCCAAAAACAGCTGGAGTTGGAGACTCAGCAGCAGATGCTTGAGGCTCAGAACCAGCAAAGACAACTTGAGATTGAAGCTCAAAAACAACAAAAGCAAGCAGAACTAGAAGCACAGAGCAGAAGAATTGAAGCCCAGTTTTAGAGGAAGTTAGGCGGCAGCAATTGCAAATTCAACAGAGTATGGCAATAAATAATTACAGACTAGAGGAACAGAGAATTGCAGCAGGTCATGGTGACACTAGTAATCATACAGATAGTACTGATCGCTCTTTAAAGTTTAGGAAAAATGTAGATTTACATCAATTCAATGAGGAAGATCCAGAAATATTCTTTTTGCATTTCCAGAAGTTAGTAGTCAGTATGAATTGGCCTGTGGATCAATGGGTTGCCATTATGCAAGGACAATTTAAGGGGAAAGTCCAGGAAATTTTTTCATCTCTTCCTGCCGCTAATTCTTTTGACTTTAAATTTGTCCAACAGAGCATCTTAAATGCATACCAGCAGATCCCAGAGGCCCATAGACAGAAATTTAGAGGTATAAAAAGAGCACATGATCAGACCATTTCTGATTTTGCAAGAGTTAAAATTAATCATTTTGATAGATGGGTAAAAGCACTTTCCATTACAGATTTTGAAACTTTGAGAAACCTCATAGTGACAGAGGAGATTTTAGGTTGTCTACCAGATAAATTAGCCTTGTTTATAGCTGAACATAAACAGACCAATAACATTATGAAACTAGCCATGCTAGCAGACGAACACGAATTACTCTCTAAGGTGCCTTTTCGAGCACAATCAAATACTTATAATTCTAAGAGTAATTATCATGTTCCTAAATCTCATGTTTTCCAGGCCAGACCAGCTAACTCACCTACTCCCCTGAACTCTTCTCCTGTAAAGCCAAAGATTGAGAAACAACAGACAGGGTTGTCACCTTCAAATAATGTAGTGTCTAAACCTGCAGTTGGTTCGGTTGTTACGACCACTGGCAGATATTGCACTCATTGCAGGAGAAGAGGTCATGTGGTTAATTCCTGTTATTCCTTGCACCCTGAGGTGAGACCTACCGGTCTGATTATGAGACGGGGGTTGCAAGCAATTAATTCTAATGTTGTTCCAGTCATGCCCAATTGGATGGCTAACTTTAAACTGTACCTATAGTCGGGTACCTTACTTTGTACCAGTGGAAGCTGGAAGCCAGTGCAGTTATTGAGGAACACTGGTGCTTCCCAATCTCTAATCTCTCACCGTGCCCTTGCTGATGTCAGCACAGAAGACACTGGTGTAGTAGTATTATTGCAAGGTATTGGAGGTCATGTCCAGCGAGTACCATTAGTTAAAATTCACCTGAAGTCAACTGTTACACCGGGTTGGTGCACTGTAGCAGTTAGTGAGCAGTTGCCCATCCCTGGGGTTGATGTTATTGTGGGTAATGAGTGTGACAAGTGTTAAGTTAGTGGGACAGAGTGTCCTATCATGTTTACTAACCCTAGTTGTGTGCTGGCTCAACCGGATGCAGATGATGGTGTCATCTATCCAGCCTGTGTTGTGACCAGATCCATGGGTAAGCAGGGTGAAGTAAATCCTGTGACTTCCAAGGTGTATGTTTTCGAGGCCAGGACCCCTTCAGACAGGGAGGTGGAGGTGGACGTTGAGGATACATTCTTAGCTCACGCGGATGTCGAGAGTGAGGCCGGTGCCAAAGCCCTAATTTATTCTGACCCAGATGGTCTGGAAGAGGTGGCCCAGGTACCGGTTCCTTGCCGCTCGCTCCAGCTGTTGAGTCCCAGACCTTGAATGAGTTGCAGAGTACTGATCCCAGTCTTGCTGAATGTTATACAGAAGCAGCTGACACTATTGATACCTTGGATGAGAGCACGGGTTGCTTCTTCAATGATCGATGTTTGATGAGACGATGGAGACCCCCAGGAACTCCCTTAGCAGATGATTGGGAGTCTAAAACCCAGCTCGTTGTGCCAACAGATTATAGGAAGCAGGTATTGCAAGCTGCCCATGATGACCTGATGGGAGGCCATCAAGGCATTACCAGTATGTATCATAAGATCTGTAAACTTTTCTATTGGCCAAAACTCAAAAAGGATGTGGTCATATAGTGTCACAATTGTGTTGTATGGCAAACTGTTGGTAAACCTAACCAGAGTGTTCCACGAGCACCCTTACACCCTATTGTAGTGCCAGAGGAGCCTTTTACACATGTGTGTTGGATTGTGTCGGTCCCTTACCCCGAACTAAATCAGGAAATATGTTTATGTTTACTATCCTATGTACGACCACCAGGTTCCCTGAAGCATATGCCTTGCGTAATATTAGGACTTCTACACTCATAAAGCACTTGGAACGTTTTTTCATTATTTGGTATGCCTCCGTATAATTCAAACTGATAATGGGAGCAATTTTTGTTCCACAACCTTTAAAACTTTTTGTAGTTCTTTTGGAATTCAACATAACTTTTCTAGTCCTTACCATCCTCAGAGTCAAGGGGGGATCAAGCGGTTCCATCAAACCCTCAAACAGATGTTAAAAACAACCGGGGAAGATTCACCCAGATATTGGGATGACAATTTACCATTTGTACTTTTTGCTGCCAGGGACGGGTTGCACACTGCCCTAAGCTGCTCCCCATTTGATCTTGTGTTTGGACATCAGGTGAGAGAACCTTTAAAAATGTTGCAGGAGAAAATGTTGGGAGATGTAACAGCTAGGCAGAGTGAACGATGCCTGAAGGATGTGAAGAGCAAGCTGTCTCGAACGAAGGAGTTGGCGTTACAACATCTGGGCGAGGCACAACAGGTAATGAAGGAGCGGCATGATAAGCGGTTTGTTACGACCCTGGGTTCCTCAGTGGAAACCAGAGGTCAAATTGAGCTAAATAAATTACTCTTTTTATTTGGTGCGCTTGTCGAGGTTCATTCCTATCTTCCTTGCCAAACGTAGGACGAATCTTGTTGCTCTTAAAGCATTCAGACTCTTGAGCTTGTTGTGGATTAAGTATAACATTGTAGTAATTATTAACTATCCTTAGAACGAGTAAAGTAAACAATATTGTACATCGGTGAAGATTTTTAATGTGTATAGATGCACGATCAATTAGGCTCTTCCCGGCACCACAACAACTCGGGAGCCCTGGGACGGGACGCTGGATGCGGCCTTCTCTGTGCTGGCGCCGTGGTGGAAAGAACCTCATCCCCTTCCTACTACTTGTCCTTATCTTTTTCTGTGCCTAGTTTACTAAGTTAAGTATTGTGTACAGTATTTAATTGTGCCTACTCTGGTATTGTAAGATTGGTGTAGACCTGGGGTAGTATTTGCCAGTGTTTTGGGTACCCCTAAGTGTTGTGTTGTGTTAGGGTACCACGTGGTCTCACTACCCCTAAGCTGCTTCAGGCTTCAGGTTCTTCACTAGTAGTACTTTACCCCTAGCTTGTTCTCAGTGTAAACCTTGTATCCTGCTTATGTGGACCAAGGCTTTTAACGTAAGATAGTGTGGTAAAGTAATTATTGTAATTGGTGTGAATGTATATGGGGGGTTGTTATGGGGTTAATAAATAAGTAAGTTAGTTTTTAAAGGAGTATCCATTCTTCCTGTGTAGGAGATCAATGATCTACCTCTCGGCTGACAATTGCAGTAATAAGCCACTGTAAGTTTACCCTTGTATGTTTGTTGGGGGCCGGGCCTTTTAGATCTCCCATACTTGATAACTCTTAATTCTAACTACTGCCCCTACATCCATTTAATACTAGATCCCCCATAGTACAACCCACCATTTATAACACGGTTCAAGGCCAAACTCGGACTTTTTGAATCAGGAGATTTAGTAATGGTCTTGAAGCCATGTATGGGAACTTCTATGTCACACAAATTTGGAGGACCTTATCGCGTAGTAAAACGTCTTGGTGAACTTAACTATAAAGTCTGTAACCCCAAACATACCCGTCAGTCAATGATTGTGCATGTGAATCCTTTGAAGGCTTATTGTAGGCCCAGTATTGTGGCTTGTTGTGTAACTGAGGAGGTAAACCCTGAGGAGACAATTGTTGTAGGGGAAGATGGTAATCCTCTTTTATCTAATTCCAGTTCCGGGGAAGAATTGTTGTGTCATTTGCAGGATGAGCAGAGAGCAAAGTTCCAGGACCTTTTGAAGACGTTCTCCAACTTGTTTGGGGAGGTCCCCACTCAGACACCTCTCATTACTCATGATGTTCAGCTGACAGAGATAACTCCAATTCGGCTACACCCTTATCGAGTGACCCCCGAGAAACGACGTGTCATCCAGGAGGAAGTTGATTATCTTCTTTCACCATGGTTTCATTCGACCCAGCCAGAGCTCTTGGAGTTCACCGTGTTTAGTGGTACCAAAACCCAGATGGAAAATGGCGGTTAGTAGTGGACTACAGGAAGTTAAACAAGGTAACTGTAGTTCATTTAGACCCACTACCTTTACTAGAAAAGTGCATTGACCAGATTGGTCATGCTAAATATGTATCAAAACTAGACTTATCTAAGAGGTATCACCAGATACCACATACTAACTTTGTTAAGGAAGTGACAGCTTTTATCACCCCTGATGGAGTATTTGAATTTAATGTGATGCCATTTGGACTGAGAAATGCCCCAGTAACTTTTCAAAAGTTGATGAATTCTTTGCTAAAAGATGCGCCAGATTGTAGAGCATACTTAGATGATATTGTGATTTTTAGTAAGTGTAGGGAAGACCATATTTCTAGTTTGAAACAATTATTTGCAGTTTTACGACATACAAACTGTAAATGTAAATAAATGTAACTGTGCTAAGGGAACAATAATTTACTTGGGACATGAGGTCGGACAAAGTAAGACAAGACAAGATCCAGACAATTGTGGATTACCCAGTACTAATGAGCAAGAAATCCGTGCAGAGGTTTATTGGGATGTGTGCATATTATAGAAGATATTGTAAGAATTTTTCCATTGTGGCTGCATCTATAACTAATCTTCTTAGAAAGCAAGTAAAGTGCAAGTGGACACAGAAGTGTCTGAACTCTTTTCAGAAGTTGAAAGGAATTCTTTCAACGTCTCCTGTATTAGCCAGTCCACAATTTGATAAGCCACTTATAATGCACCGAGATGCTTCGGATCTAGGACCAGGTGCGGTTCTTTTCCAGGGAGGACCAGATGATTTAGAACACCCTGTATACTACTTTTCTCGTAAATTTGATAATGCACAAACTAATTATTCTGTGGTAAAGAAGGAAGTTCTTTGTTTGATTTTGGCGGTTAAGAAGTTTGAAACATACTTGTCAGGTAATCAAATTGTCAGTTCAATTATTACCAGGCACAGATCATAATCCTCTGACATTCATTAACTCCATGAAATATAAGAACCAAAGAATTCTTAGGTGGTCTTTGATTTTACAAGAGTTCAACATAGTAATTAGACATATCCCTGGACATATCTAATATTAGACATATTAGACATATCCCCAGAATGTAATTCTGATGCCTTTTTCATGGGATTCCCCATTGCAGTGCCTTAATGTGAATTGTTCCATACATAAGGATGTCTTTACCTTTTGGTTATTTCATATGTTTAATTTCATTGATTGTTTTATACATTCATTTTGTGTTGTTGGAGTACTCAATGCTAAACTCTCATGTAGTCAAAAAATGAAATTAACCTTCAGTTAATTTCATTTTTCTTTAAGGACAGGGAGGGATGTTACGAATCCATATATTTGATTCTAACGATTATCATGATAAATATGTTTGTCCATTATTTCTTTCCTCAGTTATTTAAATAAAAAATTGTATCCAATTGTGTTCCAGTATATATATATTTGATTTAAATGCAGCATGCTGTACTGTGTCTGTGTTAAATATTTTGTTAATGCTATTCCATGTTCATTCCTGTGGGGGAAGACCGTGGCGTCTCATGGGGGGATGACCATATTTGGGATGTTCCAGTATGCATGCAGTGTATCAACCTAGCGTCACTGATTCACCCCTGTAATTATTCCTGTTTATTGATTGTACTTAATTTCTTATTTACACCTTAGCAGTGTTATATACATATAAGTTTAGTTATAATTATGTTCTTAAGTATTACTCTCTGATAGCAGAGTATCTAGAGGTTTCATGTAGGTTTTAGTTGGTAACTTGTAGAGACCACGCCGTGCATGCTCCAGCAACGCCAGTCGCGTGGGTGGAGCTGGCTGGCGTGGACTTGTTGGGAGATAAGTCTGTGGTACCGGTTTATTGTTTAGTAACATGGCTAATTTCCTGGTTAGACCATTATGTGCATACCCATCTATCTATTTAAGTTTTAAAATAGTGATCAGTGCTTATATAATGATATTGTGTTATTGTAGTCTGGTGCTCTAATATTTCTGGTTCTCGGTATTTCCATTTATATATTAGTATGTTCTTTGTTACGCTTACTTTAAGTATATTGCTTTGTTGAGTAAGCAGTTGAGTTATTTACCCTAGACACTTTAGTAGGCAAGGCCGTATTATTGTATATTTTTTAACAACTGCAACAGAGGAACCATACCCAGAGGTCAAGGGTGTAGGGTGAAAGAAACTCCGTCCATTTGTTTCTGCCTCTGCCGGATATGGAACCCGAGCCCTTAGGACTAAGACCCCAGAGCGCAATCCATTCAGGCGTAAAGAAAAAACAAATATATCTATACTTGCTTTAATGACAAATTTAGTGAGGAACCATTAAGTTATTATTAGTTAAGTGTGTGGTAGAGAGAGCGTCCATCAGGACGTGTGGGCTGGTGGAGGGTAACCTGGGCCGGGAGCCACAACACCACCAACGGAGAAGTGTTCTTCATTTGTCCGAAATAAGTCCGAGTCCTAGGCTGGCATCTGATCTGAAATTATAGGGAATAATATCTTAAAATTCTCTGAGAGAGAATTCTCTCTCACTCTAAGAGAGAGAGAGAGAGAGAGAGGGAGAGAAAGTATATATGTGGGCCCTGCCAAGCATGAGGCACTAGACCTGCTCCAGTGTGACCTAATTATCATGTTGTTGAACACTTGAACCAACGTAGTGATGACGTAACTCTGGTGACAGTGGGTTCCGTAGTCGTCACGTACAGTAGCGCCTAGCGAGTACTGTTTGGGTTACTAGTCGTTACCTTCATTGAGATCACGTCTCACTCTGTCGATCTTATCAAACTGTCTTAAAGTCAGAATTGGAATTAATGAGCAGACACTTAAGACTTTCGCAAGGATATGAATGGGAAACTAGTAAACCATCGACCAGTGAACATAATAACACAAATGAAGATTGTAACAAAGAAAATTAATTGGAAATATGCCATAAGTGAAAGCCGCCTTCGCTGCTCTACAAGACGAATTCGACACGAACCAAATTGTCCAAAATCATCGAAGGGGAAAGACTGTGGCACCGACACTTAAGACAGAACAGCTCACTTGTTAAAACTGTCGGATAGTTACCTAGACCCCAGTTCTTAAGACAATTACTTCTTGATGAACTTAAGTGTTCTGACTAACGTTTCTTGTGTATAATCATTAAAATGAATTATTACCATCGTTAAAAAGATTATTACTATTATCATTAGTATATTGTAAACATTAATTACATTGATTATATCCTTACGGTTGTATTATATTTGTATTATGTATTAACATTCGGGTTCTAATGCATGAATGCGGGACGATCTTATTAATAGCCAAGAAAAACTTTTCATAGAAGATACTCATTACTCTAATTTTTGGAATACTTTCCGCCAAAGTCATTTATTGCTAACAAAATGAACAAAAAAATCCCATAGATATACTCACTACAAGGGCCGTCGTGTAGCTTCCTGATGTACCAGTTGCTGTTGCAAGCAGCAATACGCAAAAAGCAGTCGTTGTCGTACGTCACGCCGTTAGAGCCACAGACCGGTTGGTAAATTTCCCGGGCACCCTTGAGGGCATCTGGACGTGCCCGCCGCCGCTGTGGGGGGGGGGGGGAGGATAATGTACATGTGGGCACCGGAAAACAAAAGATCATACCCAAATAAAATTCCTAACAATGGAAAATAACTTTACTTTTCACTAAAACTCATTTAAGTAAAGCTAACAGTGAACTTCTCGTGCGCTGAAGAATATTATCACGTCCCATGATGAACACGAGAGAAAGACTCATTACTCACCCAAGATGTCTCATGGATATAAAACAAAAAACGGGGCAATCAAGACAGACACATCCAAGAGCGCAAAGTTACAGATTTGAACCACCAGTAGTCTATAGGCGGAGCATAATTAAGAGCAGATGCTCAACATTGCAGGTACATCCTGGTGAACACACACATACAAACACACATATAGTGAGTACATAACTAGGTAAGCACATATGAAGTGATTTGAGAAGTAGATATGACAGCTCACTATGCTCCAGAACTTATATACCAGTAGATTACAGAGTTTAGAGCAGGGAACTCATTTACTCGAAAGTACAAATAAGTAAGTAAAACTAGCTTAGTATACGCGCATAACTAACGAGACAGAACAAGCCACAATAACTTACAAGCCACCAGCAGCAGCAGCAGGAGGAGGAGGAGGGCGGAGGTGAAGGCCAGGGAACCCATCGTTGTCACAAGTCTTCACAAGGTGGCAGAACACAACCTTGGGAGAGAAAAGTAAGACATTGTGGTCATTGTTGACCCCCGCTGTTGCTACCACGACCTAAGACCCTTAGTGGCATGTTAGAGTGTCTACCACCATTACTGCTGCAGCTACCACTACCAGTATCGTCTTAACGCATGGGCACTCTGGGTAGTTCCCCTGCTCTTCTAAGACCACCACCACTAGCCTTGGACCAGTCAGTCAATGTTCTTTGTATACGAGTAATAAATTATCTTTAGAGTAGGCCAAAGTTAACATTAGTGTTTTGTATGGAACAGGAAGCCTGTGGTAATAATATAAACATTTACTTTGGGCTTGTATCGAGGTCCACCGCCCGAGATCGAATTGCTGACCCTCTCCACGATTCAAACCCGCGTTGGTTGACTAACTGTCGGGTACCTATTTATATAATTAAATAAATTATATAAATAAATAAAAATTTTATTCAGGTAAAGTACATACATACAAGGCAAGATACAAAGTTGATGGATTTATAGATAGAGCTAGTACATACAATGCCTAAAGCCACTATTACGCAAAGCGTTTCGGGCAGGAAAAACATTAAAGACTAAAACTTAATACTAATTGAGTTTAAAGTATAAAATGTGTTGAGAAAAAATAAAAATAAAAATAAGAAAGCGGGGAACATGGCTGAAAAAGCAGCACAAATACAATTAGGTCGACAATAAGCGTTGTTTAAAAAAACAGACATGGGTTGACAATATAGGGGTAAGGTAGGTTACAGGGAATTTATTAGTTAGTGCTTCGTTTTTATCTTAAACTGGTTGAGAGAGGTACAGTCTTTAACATGGTTGGGAAGGTCATTCCACATTCTGGGTCCCTTGATTTGTAGAGCATTTCTAGTTTGATTAAGTCGTACTCTTGGAATATCAAAACTGTATTTGTTTCTGGTGTGGTGCTCATGGGTTCTGTTACAACCTTCAATGAAGCTTTTGAGGTCAGGATTGGCATTACAGTTCAGCGTTTTATATATGTATAATACTGCTCAACTTTAACCACTGGACTGCGCCAACCAAGAAAACTCTGATTTTTACGTACCCATTCAAAATGTGTAACCTAACCTAATCTTATCCAGGATTTCCCATTGTGACTCAAGAACCCAAATAAACCCAAATCCCAAATAAATCCCAAATTAGCACCCTTTAAACCCAAATGCAAGTCGGGGCTTCCTAGACTTGAGGACTACATCATTGTCACAAAATTAAGTTCTCAACTTTTTTCTCCTCCAGTTGTGGCGGCACTGACGCTGGGTAGATTGATTGATGAAGACTAAGCCACCCAAAAGGTGGCACGGGCGTGAATAGCCCGTAAGTGGAGGCCCTTTTGAGCCATTACCAGTATCAAGAGCTGATACTGGAGATATGTGGAGGTGCGACTGCACCCTGCCTGACGGGAGATGTCTCCGTGCCGTAATTGCAGATTGATAGATGAAGATTAAGCCACCCAAAAGGTTGCACGGACATGAATAGCCCGTAAGTGGAGGCCCTTTTGAGCCATTACCAGTATCAAGAGCTGATACTGAAGATCTGTGGAGGTGCGACTGCACCCTGTCTGACGGGAGATGTCTCCGTGCCGTAATTGCAGATTGATTGATGAAGATTAAGCCACCCAAAAGGTGGCACGGGCATGAATAGCCCGTAAGTGGTTGCCCTTTTGAGCTATTACCATTGTCAATAGATGATACTGGAGATCTGTGGAGGTGCGACTGCACCCTGCGTGACGGGAGATGTCTCCTGTGCGCTGGGTAGATTGATTGATTGATAAAGATTAAGCCACCCAAAAGGTGGCAAGGGCATGAATAGCCCGTAAGTAGTGGCCCTTTTGAGCCATTACCAGTATCAGGAGATGATACTGGAGATCTATGGAGGTACGACTGCACCCTGCGTGACGGGAGATGTCTCCCGTGTGCGCTGGGTAGCTGATTGCCCGCCTTTTATACCCACTCCTGATGCTGGGTTGCTAAGCCTCCAAACTAGCATTGATAGGAAATAGTGTTTAGGTTTAAGGCCCAACAACTTCCGGAGGGTTGTTGGGCCAGCACAAGCGTTACATTACATTTGTTGTAAAACATTGTAGGTTCCTTGATAGTTCACTGAGTTCAAAAGGCAGGAAGTCATAGACTTATATTGCGACAAACACTTTTTTCCGCTTAAGTTTTATTTTTGTTATCATTTTTTTTTTTATTTTACCTGATGAATCGCCTCTGTGAAAATTTCCCAAGAATAACAGGTTTAAAGGAGATTTTCCCGTGCAGTTCAGAGATGACGAGCGCGCATATGTGTAATTACCTAAGTGTAGTTACAGGATGAGAGCTACGCTCGTGGTGTCCCGTCTTCCCAGCCCTCTTTGTCATATAACACTTTCAAACTACTGACGGTCTTGGCCTCCACCACCTTCTCACCTAACTTGTTCCAACCGTCTACCACTCTGTTTGCGAAAGGGAATTTTCTTATATTTCTTCGGCATCTGTGTTTAGCTAGTTTAAATCTATGACCTCTTGTTCTTAAAGTTCCAGGTCTCAGGAAATCTTCCCTATCGAATTTATCAATTCCTGTTACTATTTTGTATGTAGCGATCATATCACCTCTTTTTCTTCTGTCTTCTAGTTTTGGCATATTTAATGCCTCTAACCTTTCCTCGCAGCTCTTGCCCTTCAGTTCTGGGAGCCACTTAGTAGCATGTCTTTGCACCTTATCCAGTTTGTTGATGTGCTTCTTAAGATATGGGCACCACACAACCGCTGCATATTCTAGCTTTGGCCTAACAAAAGTCGTGAACAATTTCTTTAGTATATCGCGATCCATGTATTTAAAAGCAATTCTGAAGTTAGAAAGCGTGGCATAGATTCCTCGCACAATATTCTTTATGTGGTCCTCAGGTGATAGTTTTCTATCTAGAACCACCCCTAGATCTCTTTCTTTATCAGAATTCTTTAAAGATTTCTCACATAATATATAGGTTGTGTGAGGTCTATGTTCTCCTATTCCGCATTCCATAACATGGCATTTATTAACATTAAATTCCATTTGACAAGTGGTGCTCCTTATACTTATTTTGTCCAGGTCATCTTGAAGGGCATGACAATCATCTAAGTTTCTTATCCTTCCTATTATCTTAGCATCATCAGCAAACATGTTCATATAATTCTGTATACCAACTGGTAGATCATTTATGTAGACAATAAACATCACTGGTGCAAGAACTGAACCCTGTGGTACTCCACTTGTGACATTTCTCCTGTCCGATACATTGCCTCTGATCACTGCCCTCATTTTTCTATCAGTCAGAAAATTTTTCATCCATGTTAGAAGCTTACCTGTCACCCCTCCAATATTTTCCAGTTTCCAGAACAACTTCTTATGTGGAACTCTGTCGAAAGCCTTTCTTAGGTCCAGATAGATGCAGTCAACCCAACCATCTCTTTCCCGTTATATCTCTGTGGCTCGACCATAGAAACTGAGTAAATTCGATACACAGGATCTTCGAGATCGAAAACCATACCGTCTGTCTGATATTATATAATTTCTCTCCAGGTGTTCTACCCATTTAGTTTTAATTATTTTTTCCAATATTTTGACTCTGACACTTGTCAATGATACAGGTCTATAATTAAGGGGGTCTTCCCTGCTTCCACTTTTGTAGATTGGAACTATGTTAGCCTTTTTCCACACATCAGCTACAACTCCTGTAAACAGGGATGCCTGAAAAATCCGTTGAAGTGGAATGCTGAGCTCAGGCGCACATTCTCTCAGAACCGATGGTGCAACTCCATCTGGACCAACTGCTTTGTTCTTATTTAGCTCCTTGAGCATTTTTTCCACTTCGTCTCTAGACACCTCTATGTGCTCTATGTTGTTCTCGGGAATTCTTATTGTATCTGGTTCCCTGAAGATTTCATTTTGTACAAACACACTTTGGAACTTTTCGTTTAATGTTTCACACATTTCCTTTTCATTTTCCGTGAATCTATTTCCCATTTTCAACCTCTGAATATTATCCTTAACCTGCAATTTGTTGTTTATGTGTATGTGTGTGTGTGTGTGTTTGTGCTCACCTGAATGTGACGTCAGTTACAGCCCCGCTCCTGTTCCAGGTAAGTCTACTACGGGCTCACCATAGCCCGAGCTACTTGGAACGTTTTGTTCCGAGTTGCTGAAGCTAAAACAACAACCTGAATGTACTGACAGGGACGAGCTGGGCTCCTAGGCCTGCCTTCCGGAGCCGGTCGGCCGAGTGGACAGCACGCTGGACATGTGATCCTGTGGTCCTGGGTTCGATCCCAGGCGCCAGCGAGAAACAATGGGCAGAGTTTCTTTCACCCTATGCCCCTGTTACCTAGCAGTAAAATAGGTACCTGGATGTTAGTCAGCTGTCACGGGCTGCTTCCTGGGGGTGGAGGCCTGGTCTAAGACCGGGCCGCGGGGACACTAAGAAGCCCCGAAATCATCTCAAGATAACCTCCGTACACTATTATTTCAAATTGTGTATTAGTTAGCTACAGTGACTTCTTCGTTTTACCTTATCTGCTGATTGACGTCTCTTAATACTGTAAAAGAGTCTTTCTATCATGTGTCTCTAGGTTGCACCTATGACAAGGTGCAAAGCTTCTGCAGTTTCCAGCTTTAAATAACACTTCCTTGTCTACTTTGTCAGTTCCCATTAGATCAGTTCAGTCCACTTTCTCGCTCCACTCATACTCAAGAATATTATTTAGATATAGATATATGTATATGTATATGTATATGTATATGTATATGTATATGTATATGTATATGTATATGTATATGGCTCATGTATGTGTTCACACATGTGACGCTCTTCCTGTCTCTGTTATTTGTTGACTTTGTCAATGTCTAAGTATTTTGTATGTCGTATTTATATCCCTGGGAATCTCCACTTCTTTAGGTATCACCTCTTATCTGATGCATCCTTTCTCTCTGCCTCAGGTGTTTCCCTTTTATATTTAAAAATACCTTGCAGTAGAGTACTACACTAGAGTTGTGTGTTGTATATAAGAAGGACCCACAAATAAAGATGTGCAATGTCTCTCCTTTAGAAACACTGCACATCGTGTGGCATCACGGCATGTGCATCAAGCTCAGCTGTTTGTTTCACCACAATTCTTCGTGATAAGTGTTTAAGGGTGAACACTAACATTTCACAGCTTCTTCTTCGCAGATCTGATGATATATGTAAAGGTATCTAGCAATTGCAGGTTAACCGTTATGGATCAACAGATTTATTTTAAAGCTAATTTTATTCATCTTTTGTCACATGTCTTGGAAGCATCCAGAAACAGAGAAGAGAGCTGTCATGTGTGTTGTTGTACTGATTATTATTATCTTACAGCACAAACAGGATGGGCCCAAGGATTTTCTATTAAGAAACTCCACTTATTATATCATAATAATAATATTAATAATACAAATATTTGATAAAAAAATATGTATGTTTATTATTGGCTGTTTCACTACTCCCATCTGACATATCCGCTCTCAGTGTTAACTTCTTCTACAGGAAGATCTCCTTCAGCCAGTGAGTACCGCCCCTGACACTCCAGCCATTATCTTCACAGTGTACGTGAGCCCACAGTCAAGCACTGTATGGAAGGCCTTAGGAGTGTCAAGGAATTTGCAGTCAAACCAACCTCTTCCACTTCATCTCTCTCACTCTATCATAGGAACCTGACAAGTTTTTCCACCATCTAGCTTCCATGATGTGAGATTCAGTCTTGAGTAAGTATTCCCAGCATGGAACCCCATGAAACTCAGCATGCAACAATACCAGTTCCTGAAGGAACTGAAGGAACCGGGTTTCATAACATTTAATGAATGAATGAGCGATAGGGAGGGGGGGGAATTATCAGGGGAAAGCGCCAAGCCACCACTATACAGCACTGGGAAAGGGTCAGGATAAGGATTTGGGATGGGACGGATCGCCACGTGACGATTTGATAAGGGCTCCAGGACGGACCGAAACGTCGTCGCATAAGGGTCCACGACGGGCTTTAACGACGTCACATAAGGGTCCAAGACGGGCTAAAACGTCTCTTTCATTTCACTTCATGTATTAGGATTGGTTTATAGGTTTCAGTTCCGTTATGGTGACTTATTCTCTGATAACTTTGCAAAGGTAGTTAAGGAGAACAGTAATTCGAGGAGACAGACGGAAACAAGAGACACCGACGGAATCAAGAGACACAGATGAATCACAAAAATAACACAATGAATTTCACTCCAAAATTCTTAAATAAAATTGTAACATGACCGTGTCTGAAGCTAGACAGAGAAAACACAACATTATTAGTGATGGTAACAAAATCCATTTCAAGTGAATTCCATCTTCGTTGGTTTCCGAAACTTAAGGATTGGTCCGGAAAATAACTACAAAAGTTTAACTCAAGTGTGAAGATACTTAAGTTGACACTTAGATACTTTCAGTAAGTGTAAAGATAAGTGCTGACAATACTACCTTCATTTGTTCAGACCCCAGTCCAAACGCACTAAATAATAATGAAAATAACAGATTTATAAAGTCCACTCGTGGATATAAATCAACAAACACACTTTAAACATGGAAAAGACCGACTACATTTTGTTTGAAAGTAAATCCACAAACCAAATTCAACTTCAGGTAGACAATGCTAACATTAGCATAAAAATTATGGAAAGTTCCTTGAGCTATACATAGACAAGAGACTGAACTTCAGCATCCACATACAACACATATGTGGGTGTTGTATGTGGGTGCTGAGAGAGAGAGAGAGAGAGAGAGAGAGAGAGAGAGAGAGAGAGAGAGAGAGAGGGAGAGGGAGAGGGAGAGAGAGAGGGGGAGAGAGAGAGAGAGAGAGAGAGAGAGAGAGAGAGAGAGAGAGAGAGAGAGAGAGAGAGAGAGAGAGAGAGAGAGAGAGAGAGAGAGAGAGAGAGAGAGAGAGAGAAAGAAAGAGAGAGAGAGAGAGAGAGAGAGAGAGAGAGAGAGAGAGAGAGAGAGAGAGAGAGAGAGAGAGAGAGAGAGAAAGAGAGAGAGAGAGAGAGAGAGAGAGAGAGAGAGAGAGAGAGAGAGAGAGAGAGAGAGAGGGAGAGAGAGAGAGAGAGAGAGAGAGAGAGAGAGAGAGAGAGAGAGAGAGAGTGAGAGAGAGAGAGAGAGAGAGAGAGAGAGAGATTGTGAAAATATACACTGATGACAGGCAGCTTGTGCATGTCTATTCGTTAGGCATATATCGAGGTCCACCTCCATGGTCTAACTACTGATCTTCTACACATTCACCTGGGCACTAGAAGTCTTGAACCACCAACCCCAGCAGCAGTAGCACCACTGGGATGGTGAATACGAGACTTACTTATAATTTTTCTCCCACCTAAGAGGCAAACTCTCTTTTTTTATTATTATTAATAGTACATTAGGTACATTTAGCTACCCTAGACTATATGAAGAGGAGTACAGTGTGTCAAAAAGCTAACTACGTGATGCTAAAAAGTCCCCATCACACAGGATGGTTAGTCATACAGAGGCATGTGATCAGTAATCTGCACTGACAGACTCTAGGTGCATTATGAGGATAACATGAACACAAGAGTGAATAAGGTAGCAGCAGTTGTGACCGGACCGCACTTGAGTGTTGGCGTTCTTGGCGTCCGCTGCTTGGTGGGAAGTGAAGTATTTCCCCACACTCTTCGTTTTTGTACGTGGCTGCTACAGCTGGATACTGTGAATTTATTCTCGATTATTGACAGTGCCTTTGAGTGTCGAGGAAATGGCAGAGGCGGTATGCCTAAGTGATAGTGAGGAGGGCAGACAAGATAATATCAGGCCGTTTGAAGTAGTAATGAGCAGAAATAAACGGCGAAATATTCACAGTCAGCGAGACAGTGAGAGTGAAGATGAAATAACAAAGAGACCAAAAAATGAAGGCTTACTCAGCAGGACGCAAGAGAAGCAATTTAATAAAGGGAAGAGGCTGTTGTTCCCTACAACATGCCAATTGAACTTCCACCAAAAGCTTGAGTGGACGGTACGTCTGGCTCAGGAGTGCTTGGAATATGAACCACTCTTCAAGGAGGGTCTTCACCGGCCCTACATAACAGTTGGGACAGGAAAGGCCGTGGAACGCCTAACGACGGTTGGTTTTGAGAATATTGTAATGGTTACTCTGGAAGAATGCATTATGCACACCAAGGTCATAGTTTTTAAGTATCCAACTTATTTCGATCCTGACTGTCTTCTTCTCAACAATGATAGTGTTGCATGGGGAAAGAGGAAGAGTGTTCGTGGTGACAAACAAAGCCAGGTTTGATAAAGGGTGAGGCTCCGGAAAGAATGTTTGTGCAAGGACTAGGCTACAGGAAAGTTGCAAAATACATTGAGGAGCCCATATTATTCATGAAGTGTTCACGTTGGGGACATATGGCATGGAAATGCCAGTTTGACCCCAGGTGTCGGTATTGTGGTAAGAAATACGACTCGCGAGAGTGTAGAGTCAAGATTGAAAGAAGTGAAAAAATCGTCCCATTTTGTTGCAACTGTCGAGGCATCCACAATGCTGGATCCTATCTATACCCCATGAAGCCTCATCTGAGAGAGACTAGGACGGGTCCTACAAGCAGGATAGATGTATCCTCGAAGGAAGGAAAGATTGTGTAGCAGGAACATGGAGGAAACAGCTGGAAGCCAACGACAGCCCCTATGATCAATGTGTGGGAGAAAGGAAAGATAATTAAGGCGAGCCTAGGGAAAGTAGATAATGCAGTTGAAAAACTGAAACCTTGTGAGGACAAGGTTCAGGACAATATGGTCAACTCTGAGGTTGGTAATCAAATTTTAGAATATCTAAAAAAAACTAGACAAGAGGATTGAGGCTATTGATTGAGGCATTCATTGAGGCTATGGAGGGTAGACGGGGTGAAGGTGGTGAAACAGGACGTGTAATTGAAAGTAAAACGGGACGTGAAATGGAAAGTGAAACGTGCGTACAAGAAAGTAAGGAAGCGCATGACGTAACGATGATAGAGGATAGTCAGGAAAATATACTATCTAGTAGTGTTCGCGGTGTTCAACCTCCTGTTGTGACAAATAGTGAAAGAACGGTTAAAGTAAATCGGGTTACAGAAATAACAAAGAAAATAGATATGAATAATATTACCTTCGATGGTAGTAGTAGTTGTGAAAGTGAGGAGAAAGAAAAAATGTAACGGTGTTGGAAAGAAGTTTCTAAGGTATTCTCGTATCTCATGGAATGTGACGGACAGGACAAAGGTAGTTTTATTATTAATCATGGATGAAAGTAGATTGAGAATATTATCTTGGAACGTTAATGGATTAAAAACTAGAGCGGTATACACTATTATACTCTTAGAGAGAATGTTAACATAGTAGCACTCCAGGAAACTGGGGATTGGGATGGTAGCATTCTGAGGCTAAATGGCTATAGAGGTTTTCACTTATATGCTGATGGAGAAACTAGGGGGGTCTCATGTTATATCAAAAGAACCATACTTGCCAAGATAACTGGAATTCCTCAGAGATATAGAGTTATTGATGGTATTAGCTTGCGGATACAATTACAAGACCGAGTTAAATTTCATTAATGTATACATCTCTGATAGCTCCCTTGATTTAAGATACTTGACAGATTCCTTCTTTTCTGAAGATACACTTGTAGTAGGGGATTTTAATGCCAGACATCCAGCTTTAGGATCAAGGGGTAAAGCAAACAGGAATGGTTGCAGATGGTACCAGTTTTTGCAGGAACATGAAGATGTTCAACTGCTGGGCGAGCCTTCTCCTACTCATTTGAGGGGAGGGAGATTAGATTATGCTTGTTTAATAAATGCTGAGGGCATAGAGGGGAATTGTCTTACTGTGGATGAAATGCTAAGTGATCAATTTGCATTACAAATACAGCTTAAACTAGATAAAAAGCATGCCTGCCTTCAGAGGAAAAGGTTAAATTTTAATGAGGGAGAATTAAGGGGTTTTGTTGGCCATATTAAGTCTTGGTATGATACTTATAAGCCAGTTTCGGCAGAAGCATTTTATGAAGATCTAATTAAGGAGGTAGATGTATTTAATGCAACATTGAACAGGAAAACATCTAGTATAAAAAAAACATCCCACCAGAAAAGAAAATTATACACATGACAAGATGCTTAAGGGGTGGACATTAACAATGAGGAGAGCTCACAGGGATTGGAAGAGGAATGGTAGGACTGAGGAAGGGAAGAATGCTTTACTGGCAGTTGCTAGGCTGTGTGGGGAGAAGAGAAAGGAAATTAGGAGCAAGTATTGACAGGAGTTTGCAGAGAAAGTTGGGAGTAACAGAAACTTGAAGGAAATCTGGCAAGTCGTAAATAAAGTAAGGGGTAAAAAGCATAATTTTGTTGCACATCCTGACCCGAAAGGAATTGCAAATGGTCTCGTAAATAAATGGGCGGAAGCTGCCAAACTTAGTTCATTACCCGCTGTAACGAGAAAGTCATTCGATTCTTGGAAAGATCTAAGAAAGGATTTTATACTTACAGCAGGTAACAGTGGTGATGTCACTTGCACAGGTATTACCAGAGAAGAACTAATAACGGCGATTAAAGTTGGGAAATCTACCGCTCCTGGGGAGGATGGAGTAACTTATGAAGTACTTAAAGAACTTGCCATTATGACGAAAAGCCCACTTTTAGACCTCTTTAATATTAGTTATAAAGAGGGCAGTATTCCCAGTAAATGGAAAAAAAGCTATGATCATCCCTATCCCTAAAGCCAATGGAGAGTATAGACCTGTGTCTTTAACCTCGTGTTTTTTTTACAATGATAGAGAGGATCATTTTAAATAGACTTTTATATATAAAAGGTGATCAGCTGTCTAGTAATTTCTTCGGGTTCCTCAGAGGAAAAAGTACTTCTGACTGTATTATTAAATGTCTAGCCAATGAAAATGATTATTACAGAATTTTTATTGATTTACAAGGAACTTTTGATAAAGTCAACAAAGAGGTTATTTTATATGAATTAGCTGGTCTTGGT